>NW_027138657.1:314092-628185 GCF_035084215.1 Heptranchias perlo
CTGCCCTCACACTGCCCACACACTGCCCTCACACTGCCCACACACTGCCCACACACTGCCCTCACACTGCCCTCACAGTGCCCACACACTGCCCACACACTGCCCGCACACTGCCCTCACACTGCCCACACACTGCCCTCACACTGCCTACACACTGCCCTCACACTGCCCACACACTGCCCACACACTGCCCACACACACTGCCCTCACACTGCCCTCATACTGCCCTCACAATGCACTCACACTGCCCTCACACTGCCCTCACACTGCCCTCACACTGCCCTCACACTGCCCTCACACTGCCCACACACTGCCCACACACTGCCCACACACACTGCCCTCACACTGCCCTCACACTGCCCTCACACTGCCCACACACTGCCCTCACACTGCCCTCACACTGCCCTCACACTGTCCTCACACTGCTTTCACACTGCCCTCACACTGCCCACACACTGCCCACACACTGCCCTCACACTGCCCACACACTGCCCTCACACTGCCCTCACACTGCCCACACACTGCCCACACACTGCCCTCACACTGCCCACACACTGCCCTCACACTACCCACACACTGCCCACACACTGACCTCACACTGCCCACACACTGCCCTCACACTGCCCTCACACTGCCCTCACAATGCACTCACACTGCCCTCACACTGACCACACAATGTCCACACACTGCCCACACACTGCCCTCACACTGCCCTCACACTGCCCACACACTGCCCACACACTGCCCTCACACTGCCCTCACACTGCCCTCACACTGCCCACACACTGCCCTCACACTGCCCTCACACTGCCCGCACACTGCCCTCACACTGCCCACACACTGCCCTCACACTGCCCACACACTGCCCTCACACTGCCCTCACACTGCTTTCACACTGCCCACACACTGCCCTCACACTGCCCACACACTGCCCTCACACTGCCCTCACACTGCTTTCACACTGCCCTCACACCGCCCGCACACTGCCCACATACTGCCCTCACACTGCCCGCACACTGCCCGCAAACTGCCCACACACTGCCCACACACTGCCCTCACACTGCCCTCACACTGCCCACACACTGCCCTCACACTGCCCTCACAGTGCCCACAGACTGCCCACACACTGCCCTCACACTGCCCTCACACTGCACTCACACTGCCCTCACACTGCCCAAACTCTGTCCGCAAACTGCCCACACACTGCCCACACACTGCCCACACACTGTCCGCAAACTGCCCGCACACTGCCCACACACTGTCCGCAAACTGCCCACACACTGCCCACAAACTGCCCACACACTGCCCACACACTGCCCACACACTGTCCGCAAACTGCCCACACACTGCCCACTCACTGCCCACACACTGCCGACACACTGCCCACATACTGTCCGCAAACTGCCCACACACTGCACACACTGCCCGCACACTGTCCACACACTGCACACACACTGCCCTCACACTGTCCACACAATGCCCACACACTGCCCGCACACTGCCCACACACTGCCCACACACTGCCCAAACACTGTCTGCAAACTGCCCACACACTGCCCACACACTGCCCACACACTGTCCGTAACTGCACACACACTGTCCTCACACTGCCCACACACTGCCCAAACACTGTCTGCAAACTGCCCACACACTGCCCACACACTGCCCACACACTGCCCACACACTGCCCACACACTGTCCGCAAACTGCACACACACTGTCCTAACACTGCCCACACACTGTCTGCAAACTGACCACACACTGCCCACACACTGCCCACACACTTCACTCACACTGTCCACATACTGCCCACACAATGCCCGCACACTGCCCACACACTGCCCACACACAGCCCACACACTGCCCACACACTGCCCTCACACTGCCCACACACTGCCCGCACACTGCCCACACACTGCCCAAACACTGCCCTCACACTGCCCTCACACTGCCCTCACACTGCCCACACACTGCCCTCACACTGCCCACACACTTCCCTCACACTGCCCTCACACTGCCCACACACTGCCCAAACACTGCCCACACACTGCCCTCACACTGCCCTCACACTGCCCTCACACTGCCCACACACTTCCCTCACACTGCCCTCACACTGCCCACACACTTCCCTCACACTGCCCACACACTTCCCTCACACTGACCACACACTGCCCAAACACTGCCCTCACACTGCCCACACACTTCCCTCACACTGCCCTCACACTGCCCACACACTGCCCTCACACTGCCCACACACTTCCCTCACACTGCCCTCACACTGCCCACACACTGCCCACACACTGCCCTCACACTGCCCTCACACTGCCCTCACACTGCCCACACACTGCTCTCACACTGCCCTCACAATGCACTCACACTGCCCACACACTGCCCACACACTGCCCGCACACTGCCATCACACTGCCCACACACTGCCCTCACACTGCCCACACACTGCACTCACACTGCCCACACACTGCCATCACACTGCCCACACACTGCCCTCACACTGCCCTCACACTGCCCTCACACTGCCCTCACACTGCCCACACACTGCCCTCACACTGCCCTCACACTGCCCACACACTGCCCACACACTGCCCGCACACTGCCCTCACACTGCCCACACATTGCCCTCACACTGCCCACACACTGCCCACACACTGCCCTCACACTGCCCTCACACTGCCCACACACTGCCCACACACTGCCCGCACACTGCCCTCACACTGCCCACACACTGCCCTCACACTGCCCACACACTGCACACACACTGCCCACACACTGCCCTCACACTGCCCTCACACTGCCCACACACTGCCCTCACACTGCCCACACACTGCCCACACACTGCCCACACACTGCCCTCACACTGCCCACACACTGCCCTCACACTGCCCTCACACTGCCCTCACACTGCACACACACTGCCCTCACACTGCCCACACACTGCCCTCACACTGCCCTCACACTGCCCACACACTTCCCTCACACTGCCCTCACACTGCCCACACACTTCCCTCACACTGCCCACACACCTCCCTCACACTGACCACACACTGCCCAAACACTGCCCTCACACTGCCCACACACTTCCCTCACACTGCCCTCACACTGCCCACACACTGCCCAAACACTGCCCACACACTGCCCTCACACTGCCCACACACTTCCCTCACACTGCCCTCACACTGCCCACACACTGCCCACACACTGCCCTCACACTGCCATCACACTGCCCTCACACTGCCCACACACTGCCCTCACACTGCCCTCACAATGCACTCACACTGCCCACACACTGCCCACACACTGCCCGCACACTGCCATCACACTGCCCACACACTGCCCTCACACTGCCCACACACTGCACTCACACTGCCCACACACTGCCCTCACACTGCCCTCACACTGCCCACACACTGCCCTCACACTGCCCTCACACTGCCCACACACTGCCCACACACTGCCATCACACTGCCCACACACTGCCCTCACACTGCCCTCACACTGCCCTCACACTGCCCTCACACTGCCCACACACTGCCCTCACACTGCCCTCACACTGCCCACACACTGCCCACACACTGCCCGCACACTGCCCTCACACTGCCCACACACTGCCCTCACACTGCCCACACACTGCCCACACACTGCGCACACACTGCCCTCACACTGCCCTCACACTGCCCACACACTGCCCACACACTGCCCTCACACTGCCCACACACTGCCCTCACACTGCCCACACACTGCACACACACTGCCCACACACTGCCCTCACACTGCCCACACACTGCCCTCACACTGCCCACACACTGCCCACACACTGCCCACACACTGCCCTCACACTGCCCACACACTGCCCTCACACTGCCCTCACACTGCCCTCACACTGCACACACACTGCCCTCACACTGCCCACACACTGCCCTCACACTGCCCACACACTGCCCGCACACTGCCCTCACACTGCCCACACACTGTCCGCAAACTGCCCACACACTGCCCACACACTGCGCACACACTGTCCGCAAACTGCCCGCACACTGCCCACACACTGTCCGCAAACTGCCCACACACTGCCCACAAACTGCCCACACACTGCCCACACACTGCCCACACACTGTCTACAAACTGCCCACACACTGCCCACTCACTGCCCACACAATGCCCACACACTGCACACACTGCCCGCACACTGTCCACACGCTGCCCACACACTGCCCTCACACTGTCCACACAATGCCCACACAATGCCCGCACACTGCCCACACACTGCCCAAGCACTGTCTGCAAACTGCCCACACACTGCCCACACACTGCCCACACACTGCCCACACACTGCCCACACACTGTCCGCAAACTGCACACACACTGTCCTCACACTGCCCACACACTGCCCACACACTGTCTGCAAACTGACCACACACTGCCCACACACTGCCCACACACTTCACTCACACTGTCCACACACTGCCCACACACTGCCCACACACTGCCCACACACTGCCCACACACTGCCCACACACTGCCCGCACACTGCCCACACACTGCCCTCACACTGCCCACACACTGTCCACACACTGCCCACACACTGCCCTGACACTGCCCACACACTGTACAAACTCTGTCAGCAAACTGCCCAAACACTGCCCACACACTGCCCACACACTGTCCACACACTGCTCACACACTGCCCACACACTGCGCTCACACTGCCCACACACTGCTCACACACTGCCCACACACTGCCCTCACACTGCCCACACACTGCCCACACACTGCCCTCACACTGTCCACACACTGCCCACACAATGCCCGCACACTGCCCACACACTGCCCACACACTGCCCACACACTGCCCTCACACTGCCCACACACTGCCCGCACACTGCCCACACACTGCCCTCACACTGCCCTCACACTGCCCAAACTCTGTCAGCAAACTGCCCAAACACTGCCCACACACTGTCCACACACTTCTCACACACTGCCCACACACTGCCCACACACTGCCCACACACTGCTCACACACTGCCCACACACTGCCCTCACACTGCCCGCACACTGCCCAAACACTGTCAGCAAACTGCCCACAAACTGCCCACACACTGCCCACACACTGCCCTCAAACTGCCCACACACTGCCCACACACTGCCCACACACTGCAAACACACTGCCCTCACACTGCCCACACACTGCCCTCACACTACCCTCACACTGCCCTCACACTGCCCACACAGTGCCCTCACACTGCCCTCACAATGCACTCACACTGCCCACACACTGCCCTCACACTGCCCTCACACTGCCCACACACTGCCCTCACACTGCCCACACACTGCCCTCACACTGCCCTCACACTGCCCACACACTGCCCACACACTGCCCACACACTGCCCACACACTGCCCACACACTGCCCGCACACTGCCCTCACACTGCCCACACACTGCCCTCACACTGCCCTCACACTGCCCACACACTGCCCAAACACTGCCCACACACTGCCCACACACTGCCCTCACACTGCCCATACACTGCCCACACACTGCCCACACACTGCCCACACACTGCCCACACTCTGCCCTCACACTGCCCTTACAATGCACTCACACTGCACTCACACTGCACACACACTGCCCACACACTGCCCTCACACTGCCCTCACACTGCCCACACACTGCCCACACACTGCCCGCACACTGCCCTCACACTGCCCACACACTGCCCACACACTGCCCACACACTGCCCTCACACTGCCCACACACTTCGCTCACACTGCCCTCACACTGCCCACACACTGCCCACACACTGCCCACACACTGCCCTCACACTGCCCACACACTGCCCTCACACTGCCCTCACACTGCCCTCACACTGCCCTCACACTGCATTCACACTGCCCTCACACTGCCCACACACTGCCCTCACACTGCCCACACACTTCCCTCACACTGCCCTCACACTGCCCACACACCGCCCACACACTGCCCACACACTGCCCTCACACTGCCCTCACACTGCCCACACACTGCCCTCACACTGCCCTCACACTGCCCTCACACTTCCCTCACAATGCACTCACACTGCCCACACACTGCCCACACACTGCCCGCACACTGCCCTCACACTGCCCACACACTGCCCTCACACTGCCCACACACTGCACTCACACTGCCCACACACTGCCCTCACACTGCCCTCACACTGCCCTCACACTGCCCACACACTGCCCTCACACTGCCCTCACACTGCCCACACACTGCCCACACACTGCCCTCTCACTGCCCACACACTGCCCACACACTGCCCGCACACTGCCTTCACACTGCCCACACACTGCCCTCACACTGCCCACACACTGCCCACACACTGCCCTCACACTGCCCTCACACTGCCCACACACTGCCCACACACTGCCCGCACACTGCCCACACACTGCCCTCACACTGCCCTCACACTGCCCTCACAGTGCCCACAGACTGCCCACACACTGCCCTCACACTGCCCTCACACTGCACTCACACTGCACCCACACTGCCCAAACTCTGTCCGCAAACTGCCCACACACTGCCCACACACTGCCCTCACACTGTCCGCAAACTGCCCGCACACTGCCCACACACTGTCCGCAAACTGCCCACACACTGCCCACAAACTGCCCACACACTGCCCACACACTGCCCACACACTGTCCGCAAACTGCCCACACACTGCCCACTCACTGCCCACACACTGCCGACACACTGCCCACATACTGTCCGCAAACTGCCCACACACTGCACACACTGCCCGCACACTGTCCACACACTGCCCACACACTGCCCTCACACTGTCCACACAATGCCCACACACTGCCCGCACACTGCCCACACACTGCCGACACACTGCCCAAACACTGTCTGCAAACTGCCCACACACTGCCCACACACTGCCCACACACTGTCCGCTAACTGCACACACACTGTCCTCACACTGCCCACACACTGCCCAAACACTGTCTGCAAACTGCCCACACACTGCCCACACACTGCCCACACACTGCCCACACACTGCCCACACACTGTCCGCAAACTGCACACACACTGTCCTCACACTGCCCACACACTGCCCACACACTGTCTGCAAACTGACCACACACTGCCCACACACTGCCCACACACTTCACTCACACTGTCCACACACTGCCCACACAATGCCCGCACACTGCCCACACACTGCCCACACACTGCCCACACACTGCCCACACACTGCCCTCACACTGCCCACACACTGCCCGCACACTGCCCACACACTGCCCACACACTGCCCTCGCACTGCCCTCACACTGCCCTCACACTGCCCACACACTGCCCTCACACTGCCCACACACTTCCCTCACACTGCCCTCACACTGCCCACACACTGCCCAAACACTGCCCACACACTGCCCTCACACTGCCCTCACACTGCCCTCACACTGCCCACACACTTCCCTCACACTGCCCTCACACTGCCCACACACTTCCCTCACACTGCCCACACACTTCCCTCACACTGACCACACACTGCCCAAACACTGCCCTCACACTGCCCACACACTTCCCTCACACTGCCCTCACACTGCCCACACACTGCCCAAACACTGCCCACACACTGCCCTCACACTGCCCACACACTTCCCTCACACTGCCCTCACACTGCCCACACACTGCCCACACACTGCCCTCACACTGCCCTCACACTGCCCTCACACTGCCCACACACTGCCCTCACACTGCCCTCACAATGCACTCACACTGCCCACACACTGCCCACACACTGCCCGCACACTGCCATCACACTGCCCACACACTGCCCTCACACTGCCCACACACTGCACTCACACTGCCCACACACTGCCCTCACACTGCACTCACACTGCCCTCACACTGCCCACACACTGCCCTCACACTGCCCTCACACTGCCCACACACTGCCCACACACTGCCATCACACTGCCCACACACTGCCCTCACACTGCCCTCACACTGCCCTCACACTGCCCTCACACTGCCCACACACTGCCCTCACACTGCCCTCACACTGCCCACACACTGCCCACACACTGCCCGCACACTGCCCTCACACTGCCCACACACTGCCCTCACACTGCCCACACACTGCCCACACACTGCCCACACACTGCCCTCACACTGCCCTCACACTGCCACACACTGCCCACACACTGCCCGCACACTGCCCTCACACTGCCCACACACTGCCCTCGCACTGCCCACACACTGCACACACACTGCCCACACACTGCCATCACACTGCCCTCACACTGCCCACACACTGCCCTCACACTGCCCACACACTGCCCACACACTGCCCACACACTGCCCTCACACTGCCCACACACTGCCCTCACACTGCCCTCACACTGCCCTCACACTGCACACACACTGCCCTCACACTGCCCACACACTGCCCTCACACTGCCCACACACTGCCCGCACACTGCCCTCACACTGCCCACACACTGTCCGCAAACTGCCCACACACTGCCCACACACTGCCCACACACTGTCCGCAAACTGCCCGCACACTGCCCACACACTGTCCGCAAACTGCCCACACACTGCCCACAAACTGCCCACACACTGCCCACACACTGCCCACACACTGTCTACAAACTGCCCACACACTGCCCACTCACTGCCCACACAATGCCCACACACTGCACACACTGCCCGCACACTGTCCACACGCTGCCCACACACTGCCCTCACACTGTCCACACAATGCCCACACACTGCCCGCACACTGCCCACACACTGCCCACACACTGCCCAAACACTGTCTGCAAACTGCCCACACACTGCCCACACACTGCCCACACACTGCCCACACACTGTCCGCAAACTGCACACACACTGTCCTCACACTGCCCACAAACTGCCCACACACTGTCTGCAAACTGACCACACACTGCCCACACACTGCCCACACACTTCACTCACACTGTCCACACACTGCCCACACAATGCCCGCACACTGCCCACACACTGCCCACACACTGCCCACACACTGCCCTCACACTGCCCACACACTGCCCGCACACTGCCCACACACTGCCCTCACACTGCCCTCACACTGCCCAAACTCTGTCAGCAAACTGCCCAAACACTGCCCACACACTGTCCACACACTGCTCACACACTGCCCACACACTGCCCACACACTGCCCACACACTGCTCACACACTGCCCACACACTGCCCTCACACTGCCCGCACACTGCCCAAACACTGTCAGCAAACTGCCCACAAACTGCCCACACACTGCCCACACACTGCCCTCAAACTGCCCACACACTGCCCACACACTGCCCACACACTGCAAACACACTGCCCTCACACTGCCCACACACTGCCCTCACACTACCCTCACACTGCCCTCACACTGCCCACACACTGCCCTCACACTGCCCTCACAATGCACTCACACTGCCCACACACTGCCCTCACACTGCCCTCACACTGCCCACACACTGCCCTCACACTGCCCACACACTGCCCTCACACTGCCCTCACACTGCCCACACACTGCCCACACACTGCCCACACACTGCCCACACACTGCCCGCACACTGCCCTCACACTGCCCACACACTGCCCTCACACTGCCCTCACACTGCCCACACACTGCCCACACACTGCCCACACACTGCCCACACACTGCCCTCACACTGCCCACACACTGCCCACACACTGCCCACACACTGCCCACACACTGCCCACACACTGCCCACACTCTGCCCTCACACTGCCCTTACAATGCACTCACACTGCACTCACACTGCCCACACACTGCCCACACACTGCCCTCACACTGCCCTCACACTGCCCACTCACTGCCCACACACTGCCCTCACACTGCCCACACACTGCCCACACACTGCCCTCACACTGCCCACACACTTCGCTCACACTGCCCTCACACTGCCCACACATTGCCCACACACTGCCCACACACTGCCCTCACACTGCCCAAACACTGCCCTCACACTGCCCTCACACTGCCCTCACACTGCCCTCACACTGCATTCACAGTGCCCTCACACTGCCCACACACTGCCCTCACACTGCCCACACACTTCCCTCACACTGCCCTCACACTGCCCACACACTGCCCACACACTGCCCTCACACTGCCCTCACACTGCCCACACACTGCCCTCACACTGCCCTCACACTGCCCTCACACTGCCCTCACACTTCCCTCAAAATGCACTCACACTGCCCACACACTGCCCACACACTGCCCGCACACTGCCCTCACACTGCCCACACACTGCCCTCACACTGCCCACACACTGCACTCACACTGCCCACACACTGCCCTCACACTGCCCTCACACTGCCCTCACACTGCCCACACACTGCCCTCACACTGCCCTCACACTGCCCACAGACTGCCCACACACTGCCCTCTCACTGCCCACAAACTGCCCACACACTGCCCGCACACTGCCCTCACACTGCCCACACACTGCCCTCACACTGCCCACACACTGCCCACACACTGCCCTCACACTGCCCTCACACTGCCCACAGACTGCCCACACACTGCCCGCACACTGCCCTCACACTGCCCACACACTGCCCTCACACTGCCCACACACTGCCCTCACACTGCCCACACACTGCCCACACACTGCCCACACACACTGCCCTCACACTGCCCTCACACTGCCCTCACAATGCACTCACACTGCCCTCACACTGCCCTCACACTGCCCTCACACTGCCCACACACTGCCCTCACACTGCCCACACACTGCCCACACACTGCCCACACACACTGCCCTCACACTGCCCTCACACTGCCCTCACACTGCCCACACACTGCCCTCACACTGCCCTCACACTGCCCTCACACTGTCCTCACACTGCTTTCACACTGCCCTCACACTGCCCACACACTGCCCACACACTGCCCTCACACTGCCCACACACTGCCCTCACACTGCCCTCACACTGCCCACACACTGCCCACACACTGCCCTCACACTGCCCACACACTGCCCTCACACTACCCACACACTGCCCACACACTGACCTCACACTGCCCACACACTGCCCTCACACTGCCCTCACACTGCCCTCACAATGCACTCAAACTGCCCTCACACTGACCACACAATGTCCACACACTGCCCACACACTGCCCTCACACTGCCCTCACACTGCCCACACACTGCCCACACACTGCCCTCACACTGCCCTCACACTGCCCTCACACTGCCCACACACTGCCCTCACACTGCCCTCACACTGCCCGCACACTGCCCTCACACTGCCCACACACTGCCCTCACACTGCCCACACACTGCCCTCACACTGCCCTCACACTGCTTTCACACTGCCCTCACACCGCCCGCACACTGCCCACATACTGCCCTCACACTGCCCGCACACTGCCCGCAAACTGCCCACACACTGCCCACACACTGCCCTCACACTGCCCACACACTGCCCTCACACTGCCCTCACAGTGCCCACAGACTGCCCACACACTGCCCTCACACTGCCCTCACACTGCACTCACACTGCCCTCACACTGCCCAAACTCTGTCCGCAAACTGCCCACACACTGCCCACACACTGCCCACACACTGTCCGCAAACTGCCCGCACACTGCCCACACACTGTCCGCAAACTGCCCACACACTGCCCACAAACTGCCCACACACTGCCCACACACTGCCCACACACTGTCCGCAAACTGCCCACACACTGCGCACTCACTGCCCACACACTGCCGACACACTGCCCACATACTGTCCGCAAACTGCCCACACACTGCACACACTGCCCGCACACTGTCCACACACTGCCCACACACTGCCCTCACACTGTCCACACAATGCCCACACACTGCCCGCACACTGCCCACACACTGCCCACACACTGCCCAAACACTGTCTGCAAACTGCCCACACACTGCCCACACACTGCCCACACACTGTCCGCTAACTGCACACACACTGTCCTCACACTGCCCACACACTGTCTGCAAACTGACCACACAATGCCCACACACTGCCCACACACTGCCCACACACTGCCCACACACTGCCCACACACTGCCCTCACACTGCCCACACACTGCCGTCACACTGCCCTCACACTGCCCTCACACTGCCCACACACTGCCCTCACACTGCCCACACACTTCCCTCACACTGCCCTCACACTGCCCACACACTGCCCACACACTGCCCACACACTGCCCTCACACTGCCCACACACTGCCCTCACACTGCCCTCACACTGCCCACACACTTCCCTCACACTGCCCTCACACTGCCCACACACTGCCCACACACTGCCCACACACTGCCCTCACACTGCCCACACACTGCCCTCACACTGACCTCACACTGCTTTCACACTGCCCACACACTGCCCTCACACTGCCCTCACACTGCCCTCACACTGCCCTCACACTGCCCACACACTGCCCTCACACTGCCCTCACACTGCCCACACACTGCCCACACACTGCCCTCACACTGCCCTCACACTGCCCACACACTGCCCACACACTGCCCGCACACTGCCCTCACACTGCCCACACACTGCGCTCACACTGCCCACACACTGCCCACACACTGCCCACACACTGCCCTCACACTGCCCTCACACTGCCCACACACTGTCTGCAAACTGACCACACACTGCCCACACACTGCCCACACACTTCACTCACACTGTCCACACACTGCCCACACAATGCCCGCACACTGCCCACACACTGCCCACACACTGCCCACACACTGCCCACACACTGCCCTCACACTGCCCACACACTGCCCGCACACTGCCCACACACTGCCCACACACTGCCCTCACACTGCCCTCACACTGCCCTCACACTGCCCACACACTGCCCTCACACTGCCCACACACTTCACTCACACTGCCCTCACACTGCCCACACACTGCCCAAACACTGCCCACACACTGCCCTCACACTGCCCTCACACTGCCCTCACACTGCCCACACACTTCCCTCACACTGCCCTCACACTGCCCACACACTTCCCTCACACTGCCCACACACTTCCCTCACACTGACCACACACTGCCCAAACACTGCCCTCACACTGCCCACACACTTCCCTCACACTGCCCTCACACTGCCCACACACTGCCCAAACACTGCCCACACACTGCCCTCACACTGCCCACACACTTCCCTCACACTGCCCTCACACTGCCCACACACTGCCCACACACTGCCCTCACACTGCCCTCACACTGCCCTCACACTGCCCACACACTGCCCTCACACTGCCCTCACAATGCACTCACACTGCCCACACACTGCCCACACACTGCCCGCACACTGCCATCACACTGCCCACACACTGCCCTCACACTGCCCACACACTGCACTCACACTGCCCACACACTGCCCTCACACTGCCCTCACACTGCCCTCACACTGCCCACACACTGCCCTCACACTGCCCTCACACTGCCCACACACTGCCCACACACTGCCATCACACTGCCCACACACTGCCCTCACACTGCCCTCACACTGCCCTCACACTGCCCTCACACTGCCCACACACTGCCCTCACACTGCCCTCACACTGCCCACACACTGCCCGCACACTGCCCTCACACTGCCCACACACTGCCCTCACACTGCCCACACACTGCCCACACACTGCCCACACACTGCCCTCACACTGCCCTCACACTGCCCACACACTGCCCACACACTGCCCGCACACTGCCCTCACACTGCCCACACACTGCCCTCACACTGCCCACACACTGCACACACACTGCCCACACACTGCCCTCACACTGCCCTCACACTGCCCACACACTGCCCTCACACTGCCCACACACTGCCCACACACTGCCCACACACTGCCCTCACACTGCCCACACACTGCCCTCACACTGCCCTCACACTGCCCTCACACTGCACACACACTGCCCTCACACTGCCCACACACTGCCCTCACACTGCCCACACACTGCCCGCACACTGCCCTCACACTGCCCACACACTGTCCGCAAACTGCCCACACACTGCCCACACACTGCCCACACACTGTCCGCAAACTGCCCGCACACTGCCCACACACTGTCCGCAAACTGCCCACACACTGCCCACAAACTGCCCACACACTGCCCACACACTGCCCACACACTGTTTACAAACTGCCCACACACTGCCCACTCACTGCCCACACACTGCCCACACACTGCACACACTGCCCGCACACTGTCCACACGCTGCCCACACACTGCCCTCACACTGTCCACACAATGCCCACACACTGCCCGCACACTGCCCACACACTGCCCACACACTGCCCAAACACTGTCTGCAAACTGCCCACACACTGCCCACACACTGCCCACACACTGCCCACACACTGCCCACACACTGTCCGCAAACTGCACACACACTGTCCTCACACTGCCCACACACTGCCCACACACTGTCTGCAAACTGACCACACACTGCCCACACACTGCCCACACAATGCCCGCACACTGCCCACACACTGCCCACACACTGCCCACACACTGCCCACACACTGCCCTCACACTGCCCACACACTGCCCGCACACTGCCCACACACTGCCCTCACACTGCCCACACACTGTCCACACACTGCCCACACACTGCCATCACACTGTCCACACACTGCCCTCACACTGCCCTCACACTGCCCTCACACTGCCCTCACACTGCCCACACACTGCCATCACACTGCCCACACACTGCCCTCACGCTGCCCACACACTGCACTCACACTGCCCACACACTGCCCTCACACTGCCCTCACACTGCCCTCACACTGCCCACACACTGCCCTCACACTGCCCTCACACTGCCCACACACTGCCCACACAATGCCCGCACACTGCCCACACACTGCCCACACACTGCCCACACACTGCCCACACACTGCCCTCACACTGCCCACACACTGCCCGCACACTGCCCACACACTGCCCTCACACTGCCCACACACTGTCCACACACTGCCCACACACTGCCATCACACTGCCCACACACTGCCCTCACACTGCCCTCACACTGCCCTCACACTGCCCTCACACTGCCCACACACTGCCATCACACTGCCCACACACTGTCCTCACACTGCCCACACACTGCACTCACACTGCCCACACACTGCCCTCACACTGCCCTCACACTGCCCTCACACTGCCCACACACTGCCCTCACACTGCCCTCACACTGCCCACACACTGCCCACACACTGCCATCACACTGCCCACACACTGCCCTCACACTGCCCTCACACTGCACTCACACTGCCCTCACACTGCACTCACACTGCCCTCACACTGCCCAAACTCTGTCCGCAAACTGCCCACACACTGCCCACACACTGCCCACACACTGTCCGCAAACTGCCCGCACACTGCCCACACACTGTCCGCAAACTGCCCACACACTGCCCACAAACTGCCCACACACTGCCCACACACTGCCCACACACTGTCCGCAAACTGCCCACACACTGCGCACTCACTGCCCACACACTGCCGACACACTGCCCACATACTGTCCGCAAACTGCCCACACACTGCACACACTGCCCGCACACTGTCCACACACTGCCCACACACTGCCCTCACACTGTCCACACAATGCCCACACACTGCCCGCACACTGCCCACACACTGCCCACACACTGCCCAAACACTGTCTGCAAACTGCCCACACACTGCCCACACACTGCCCACACACTGCCCTCACACTGCCCACACACTGCCGTCACACTGCATTCACACTGCCCTCACACTGCCCACACACTGCCCTCACACTGCCCATACACTTCCCTCACACTGCCCTCACACTGCCCACACACTGCCCACACACTGCCCACACACTGCCCTCACACTGCCCACACACTGCCCTCACACTGCCCTCACACTGCCCACACACTTCCCTCACACTGCCCTCACACTGCCCACACACTGCCCACACACTGCCCACACACTGCCCTCACACTGCCCACACACTGCCCTCACACTGACCTCACACTGCTTTCACACTGCCCACACACTGCCCTCACACTGCCCTCACACTGCCCTCACACTGCCCTCACACTGCCCACACACTGCCCTCACACTGCCCTCACACTGCCCACACACTGCCCACACACTGCCCTCACACTGCCCTCACACTGCCCACACACTTCCCTCACACTGCCCTCACACTGCCCACACACTGCCCACACACTGCCCACACACTGCCCTCACACTGCCCACACACTGCCCTCACACTGACCTCACACTGCTTTCACACTGCCCACACACTGCCCTCACACTGCCCTCACACTGCCCTCACACTGCCCTCACACTGCCCACACACTGCCCTCACACTGCCCTCACACTGCCCACACACTGCCCACACACTGCCCTCACACTGCCCTCACACTGCCCACACACTGCCCACACACTGCCCGCACACTGCCCTCACACTGCCCACACACTGCCCTCACACTGCCCACACACTGCCCACACACTGCCCTCACACTGCCCTGACACTGCCCACAGACTGCCCACACACTGCCCGCACACTGCCCTCACACTGCCCACACACTGCCCTCACACTGCCCACACACTGCCCTCACACTGCCCACACACTGCCCACACACTGCCCACACACACTGCCCTCACACTGCCCTCACACTGCCCTCACAATGCACTCACACTGCCCTCACACTGCCCTCACACTGCCCTCACACTGCCCACACACTGCCCTCACACTGCCCACACACTGCCCACACACTGCCCACACACACTGCCCTCACACTGCCCTCACACTGCCCTCACACTGCCCACACACTGCCCTCACACTGCCCTCACACTGCCCTCACACTGTCCTCACACTGCTTTCACACTGCCCTCACACTGCCCACACACTGCCCACACACTGCCCTCACACTGCCCACACACTGCCCTCACACTGCCCTCACACTGCCCACACACTGCCCACACACTGCCCTCACACTGCCCACACACTGCCCTCACACTACCCACACACTGCCCACACACTGACCTCACACTGCCCACACACTGCCCTCACACTGCCCTCACACTGCCCTCACAATGCACTCAAACTGCCCTCACACTGACCACACAATGTCCACACACTGCCCACACACTGCCCTCACACTGCCCTCACACTGCCCACACACTGCCCACACACTGCCCTCACGCTGCCCTCACACTGCCCTCACACTGCCCACACACTGCCCTCACACTGCCCTCACACTGCCCGCACACTGCCCTCACACTGCCCACACACTGCCCTCACACTGCCCACACACTGCCCTCACACTGCCCTCACACTGCTTTCACACTGCCCTCACACCGCCCGCACACTGCCCACATACTGCCCTCACACTGCCCGCACACTGCCCGCAAACTGCCCACACACTGCCCACACACTGCCCTCACACTGCCCACACACTGCCCTCACACTGCCCTCACAGTGCCCACAGACTGCCCACACACTGCCCTCACACTGCCCTCACACTGCACTCACACTGCCCTCACACTGCCCAAACTCTGTCCGCAAACTGCCCACACACTGCCCACACACTGCCCACACACTGTCCGCAAACTGCCCGCACACTGCCCACACACTGTCCGCAAACTGCCCACACACTGCCCACAAACTGCCCACACACTGCCCACACACTGCCCACACACTGTCCGCAAACTGCCCACACACTGCGCACTCACTGCCCACACACTGCCGACACACTGCCCACATACTGTCCGCAAACTGCCCACACACTGCACACACTGCCCGCACACTGTCCACACACTGCCCACACACTGCCCTCACACTGTCCACACAATGCCCACACACTGCCCGCACACTGCCCACACACTGCCCACACACTGCCCAAACACTGTCTGCAAACTGCCCACACACTGCCCACACACTGCCGTCACACTGCACTCACACTGCCCTCACACTGCCCACACACTGCCCTCACACTGCCCATACACTTCCCTCACACTGCCCTCACACTGCCCACACACTGCCCACACACTGCCCACACACTGCCCTCACACTGCCCACACACTGCCCTCACACTGCCCTCACACTGCCCACACACTTCCCTCACACTGCCCTCACACTGCCCACACACTGCCCACACACTGCCCACACACTGCCCTCACACTGCCCACACACTGCCCTCACACTGACCTCACACTGCTTTCACACTGCCCACACACTGCCCTCACACTGCCCTCACACTGCCCTCACACTGCCCTCACACTGCCCACACACTGCCCTCACACTGCCCTCACACTGCCCACACACTGCCCACACACTGCCCTCACACTGCCCTCACACTGCCCACACACTTCCCTCACACTGCCCTCACACTGCCCACACACTGCCCACACACTGCCCACACACTGCCCTCACACTGCCCACACACTGCCCTCACACTGACCTCACACTGCTTTCACACTGCCCACACACTGCCCTCACACTGCCCTCACACTGCCCTCACACTGCCCTCACACTGCCCACACACTGCCCTCACACTGCCCTCACACTGCCCACACACTGCCCACACACTGCCCTCACACTGCCCTCACACTGCCCACACACTGCCCACACACTGCCCGCACACTGCCCTCACACTGCCCACACACTGCCCTCACACTGCCCACACACTGCCCACACACTGCCCTCACACTGCCCTGACACTGCCCACAGACTGCCCACACACTGCCCGCACACTGCCCTCACACTGCCCACACACTGCCCTCACACTGCCCACACACTGCCCTCACACTGCCCACACACTGCCCACACACTGCCCACACACACTGCCCTCACACTGCCCTCACACTGCCCTCACAATGCACTCACACTGCCCTCACACTGCCCTCACACTGCCCTCACACTGCCCACACACTGCCCTCACACTGCCCACACACTGCCCACACACTGCCCACACACACTGCCCTCACACTGCCCTCACACTGCCCTCACACTGCCCACACACTGCCCTCACACTGCCCTCACACTGCCCTCACACTGTCCTCACACTGCTTTCACACTGCCCTCACACTGCCCACACACTGCCCACACACTGCCCTCACACTGCCCACACACTGCCCTCACACTGCCCTCACACTGCCCACACACTGCCCACACACTGCCCTCACACTGCCCACACACTGCCCTCACACTACCCACACACTGCCCACACACTGACCTCACACTGCCCACACACTGCCCTCACACTGCCCTCACACTGCCCTCACAATGCACTCAAACTGCCCTCACACTGACCACACAATGTCCACACACTGCCCACACACTGCCCTCACACTGCCCTCACACTGCCCACACACTGCCCACACACTGCCCTCACGCTGCCCTCACACTGCCCTCACACTGCCCACACACTGCCCTCACACTGCCCTCACACTGCCCGCACACTGCCCTCACACTGCCCACACACTGCCCTCACACTGCCCACACACTGCCCTCACACTGCCCTCACACTGCTTTCACACTGCCCTCACACCGCCCGCACACTGCCCACATACTGCCCTCACACTGCCCGCACACTGCCCGCAAACTGCCCACACACTGCCCACACACTGCCCTCACACTGCCCACACACTGCCCTCACACTGCCCTCACAGTGCCCACAGACTGCCCACACACTGCCCTCACACTGCCCTCACACTGCACTCACACTGCCCTCACACTGCCCAAACTCTGTCCGCAAACTGCCCACACACTGCCCACACACTGCCCACACACTGTCCGCAAACTGCCCGCACACTGCCCACACACTGTCCGCAAACTGCCCACACACTGCCCACAAACTGCCCACACACTGCCCACACACTGCCCACACACTGTCCGCAAACTGCCCACACACTGCGCACTCACTGCCCACACACTGCCGACACACTGCCCACATACTGTCCGCAAACTGCCCACACACTGCACACACTGCCCGCACACTGTCCACACACTGCCCACACACTGCCCTCACACTGTCCACACAATGCCCACACACTGCCCGCACACTGCCCACACACTGCCCACACACTGCCCAAACACTGTCTGCAAACTGCCCACACACTGCCCACACACTGCCCACACACTGTCCGCTAACTGCACACACACTGTCCTCACACTGCCCACACACTGTCTGCAAACTGACCACACAATGCCCACACACTGCCCACACACTGCCCACACACTGCCCACACACTGCCCACACACTGCCCTCACACTGCCCACACACTGCCGTCACACTGCCCTCACACTGCCCTCACACTGCCCACACACTGCCCTCACACTGCCCACACACTTCCCTCACACTGCCCTCACACTGCCCACACACTGCCCACACACTGCCCACACACTGCCCTCACACTGCCCACACACTGCCCTCACACTGCCCTCACACTGCCCACACACTGCCCTCACACTGCCCTCACACTGCCCACAGACTGCCCACACACTGCCCGCACACTGCCCTCACACTGCCCACACACTGCCCTCACACTGTCCACACACTGCCCTCACACTGCCCACACACTGCCCACACACTGCCCACACACACTGCCCTCACACTGCCCTCACACTGCCCTCACAATGCACTCACACTGCCCTCACACTGCCCTCACACTGCCCTCACACTGCCCACACACTGCCCTCACACTGCCCACACACTGCCCACACACTGCCCACACACACTGCCCTCACACTGCCCTCACACTGCCCTCACACTGCCCACACACTGCCCTCACACTGCCCTCACACTGCCCTCACACTGTCCTCACACTGCTTTCACACTGCCCTCACACTGCCCACACACTGCCCACACACTGCCCTCACACTGCCCACACACTGCCCTCACACTGCCCTCACACTGCCCACACACTGCCCACACACTGCCCTCACACTGCCCACACACTGCCCTCACACTACCCACACACTGCCCACACACTGACCTCACACTGCCCACACACTGCCCTCACACTGCCCTCACACTGCCCTCACAATGCACTCAAACTGCCCTCACACTGACCACACAATGTCCACACACTGCCCACACACTGCCCTCACACTGCCCTCACACTGCCCACACACTGCCCACACACTGCCCTCACACTGCCCTCACACTGCCCTCACACTGCCCACACACTGCCCTCACACTGCCCTCACACTGCCCGCACACTGCCCTCACACTGCCCACACACTGCCCTCACACTGCCCACACACTGCCCTCACACTGCCCTCACACTGCTTTCACACTGCCCTCACACCGCCCGCACACTGCCCACATACTGCCCTCACACTGCCCGCACACTGCCCGCAAACTGCCCACACACTGCCCACACACTGCCCTCACACTGCCCACACACTGCCCTCACACTGCCCTCACAGTGCCCACAGACTGCCCACACACTGCCCTCACACTGCCCTCACACTGCACTCACACTGCCCTCACACTGCCCAAACTCTGTCCGCAAACTGCCCACACACTGCCCACACACTGCCCACACACTGTCCGCAAACTGCCCGCACACTGCCCACACACTGTCCGCAAACTGCCCACACACTGCCCACAAACTGCCCACACACTGCCCACACACTGCCCACACACTGTCCGCAAACTGCCCACACACTGCGCACTCACTGCCCACACACTGCCGACACACTGCCCACATTCTGTCCGCAAACTGCCCACACACTGCACACACTGCCCGCACACTGTCCACACACTGCCCACACACTGCCCTCACACTGTCCACACAATGCCCACACACTGCCCGCACACTGCCCACACACTGCCCACACACTGCCCAAACACTGTCTGCAAACTGCCCACACACTGCCCACACACTGCCCACACACTGTCCGCTAACTGCACACACACTGTCCTCACACTGCCCACACACTGTCTGCAAACTGACCACACAATGCCCACACACTGCCCACACACTGCCCACACACTGCCCACACACTGCCCACACACTGCCCTCACACTGCCCACACACTGCCGTCACACTGCCCTCACACTGCCCTCACACTGCCCACACACTGCCCTCACACTGCCCACACACTTCCCTCACACTGCCCTCACACTGCCCACACACTGCCCACACACTGCCCACACACTGCCCTCACACTGCCCACACACTGCCCTCACACTGCCCTCACACTGCCCACACACTTCCCTCACACTGCCCTCACACTGCCCACACACTGCCCACACACTGCCCACACACTGCCCTCACACTGCCCACACACTGCCCTCACACTGACCTCACACTGCTTTCACACTGCCCACACACTGCCCTCACACTGCCCACACACTGCCCACACACTTCCCTCACACTGCCCTCACACTGCCCACACACTTCCCTCACACTGCCCACACACTTCCCTCACACTGACCACACACTGCCCAAACACTGCCCTCACACTGCCCACACACTTCCCTCACACTGCCCTCACACTGCCCACACACTGCCCAAACACTGCCCACACACTGCCCTCACACTGCCCACACACTTCCCTCACACTGCCCTCACACTGCCCACACACTGCCCTCACACTGCCCTCACACTGCCCTCACACTGCCCACACACTGCCCTCACACTGCCCTCACAATGCACTCACACTGCCCACACACTGCCCACACACTGCCCGCACACTGCCATCACACTGCCCACACACTGCCCTCACACTGCCCACACACTGCACTCACACTGCCCACACACTGCCCTCACACTGCCCTCACACTGCCCTCACACTGCCCACACACTGCCCTCACACTGCCCTCACACTGCCCACACACTGCCCACACACTGCCATCACACTGCCCACACACTGCCCTCACACTGCCCTCACACTGCCCTCACACTGCCCTCACACTGCCCACACACTGCCCTCACACTGCCCTCACACTGCCCACACACTGCCCGCACACTGCCCTCACACTGCCCACACACTGCCCTCACACTGCCCACACACTGCCCACACACTGCCCACACACTGCCCTCACACTGCCCTCACACTGCCCACACACTGCCCACACACTGCCCGCACACTGCCCTCACACTGCCCGCACACTGCCCACACACTGCCCACACACTGCCCTCACACTGCCCACACACTGCCCTCACACTGCCCTCACACTGCCCTCACACTGCCCTCACACTGCCCACACACTGCCCTCACACTGCCCACACACTGCCCGCACACTGCCCTCACACTGCCCACACACTGTCCGCAAACTGCCCACACACTGCCCACACACTGCCCACACACTGTCCGCAAACTGCCCGCACACTGCCCACACACTGTCCGCAAACTGCCCACACACTGCCCACAAACTGCCCACACACTGCCCACACACTGCCCACACACTGTTTACAAACTGCCCACAAACTGCCCACTCACTGCCCACACACTGCCCACACACTGCACACACTGCCCGCACACTGTCCACACGCTGCCCACACACTGCCCTCACACTGTCCACACAATGCCCACACACTGCCCGCACACTGCCCACACACTGCCCACACACTGCCCAAACACTGTCTGCAAACTGCCCACACACTGCCCACACACTGCCCACACACTGCCCACACACTGTCCGCAAACTGCACACACACTGTCCTCACACTGCCCACACACTGCCCACACACTGTCTGCAAACTGACCACACACTGCCCACACACTGCCCACACAATGCCCGCACACTGCCCACACACTGCCCACACACTGCCCACACACTGCCCACACACTGCCCTCACACTGCCCACACACTGCCCGCACACTGCCCACACACTGCCCTCACACTGCCCACACACTGTCCACACACTGCCCACACACTGCCATCACACTGCCCACACACTGCCCTCACACTGCCCTCACACTGCCCTCACACTGCCCTCACACTGCCCACACACTGCCATCACACTGCCCACACACTGCCCTCACGCTGCCCACACACTGCACTCACACTGCCCACACACTGCCCTCACACTGCCCTCACACTGCCCTCACACTGCCCACACACTGCCCTCACACTGCCCTCACACTGCCCACACACTGCCCACACAATGCCCGCACACTGCCCACACACTGCCCACACACTGCCCACACACTGCCCACACACTGCCCTCACACTGCCCACACACTGCCCGCACACTGCCCACACACTGCCCTCACACTGCCCACACACTGTCCACACACTGCCCACACACTGCCATCACACTGCCCACACACTGCCCTCACACTGCCCTCACACTGCCCTCACACTGCCCTCACACTGCCCACACACTGCCATCACACTGCCCACACACTGCCCTCACACTGCCCACACACTGCACTCACACTGCCCACACACTGCCCTCACACTGCCCTCACACTGCCCTCACACTGCCCACACACTGCCCTCACACTGCCCTCACACTGCCCACACACTGCCCACACACTGCCATCACACTGCCCACACACTGCCCTCACACTGCCCTCACACTGCACTCACACTGCCCTCACACTGCACTCACACTGCCCTCACACTGCCCAAACTCTGTCCGCAAACTGCCCACACACTGCCCACACACTGCCCACACACTGTCCGCAAACTGCCCGCACACTGCCCACACACTGTCCGCAAACTGCCCACACACTGCCCACAAACTGCCCACACACTGCCCACACACTGCCCACACACTGTCCGCAAACTGCCCACACACTGCGCACTCACTGCCCACACACTGCCGACACACTGCCCACATACTGTCCGCAAACTTCCCACACACTGCACACACTGCCCGCACACTGTCCACACACTGCCCACACACTGCCCTCACACTGTCCACACAATGCCCACACACTGCCCGCACACTGCCCACACACTGCCCACACACTGCCCAAACACTGTCTGCAAACTGCCCACACACTGCCCACACACTGCCCACACACTGCCCTCACACTGCCCACACACTGCCGTCACACTGCACTCACACTGCCCTCACACTGCCCACACACTGCCCTCACACTGCCCATACACTTCCCTCACACTGCCCTCACACTGCCCACACACTGCCCACACACTGCCCACACACTGCCCTCACACTGCCCACACACTGCCCTCACACTGCCCTCACACTGCCCACACACTTCCCTCACACTGCCCTCACACTGCCCACACACTGCCCACACACTGCCCACACACTGCCCTCACACTGCCCACACACTGCCCTCACACTGACCTCACACTGCTTTCACACTGCCCACACACTGCCCTCACACTGCCCTCACACTGCCCTCACACTGCCCTCACACTTCCCACACACTGCCCTCACACTGCCCACACACTGCCCACACACTGCCCACACACTGCCCTCACACTGCCCACACACTGCCCTCACACTGCCCTCACACTGCCCACACACTTCCCTCACACTGCCCTCACACTGCCCACACACTGCCCGCACACTGCCCTCACACTGCCCACACACTGCGCTCACACTGCCCACACACTGCCCACACACTGCCCACACACTGCCCTCACACTGCCCTCACACTGCCCACACACTGTCTGCAAACTGACCACACACTGCCCACACACTGCCCACACACTTCACTCACACTGTCCACACACTGCCCACACAATGCCCGCACACTGCCCACACACTGCCCACACACTGCCCACACACTGCCCACACACTGCCCTCACACTGCCCACACACTGCCCGCACACTGCCCACACACTGCCCACACACTGCCCTCACACTGCCCTCACACTGCCCTCACACTGCCCACACACTGCCCTCACACTGCCCACACACTTCACTCACACTGCCCTCACACTGCCCACACACTGCCCAAACACTGCCCACACACTGCCCTCACACTGCCCTCACACTGCCCTCACACTGCCCACACACTTCCCTCACACTGCCCTCACACTGCCCACACACTTCCCTCACACTGCCCACACACTTCCCTCACACTGACCACACACTGCCCAAACACTGCCCTCACACTGCCCACACACTTCCCTCACACTGCCCTCACACTGCCCACACACTGCCCAAACACTGCCCACACACTGCCCTCACACTGCCCACACACTTCCCTCACACTGCCCTCACACTGCCCACACACTGCCCACACACTGCCCTCACACTGCCCTCACACTGCCCTCACACTGCCCACACACTGCCCTCACACTGCCCTCACAATGCACTCACACTGCCCACACACTGCCCACACACTGCCCGCACACTGCCATCACACTGCCCACACACTGCCCTCACACTGCCCACACACTGCACTCACACTGCCCACACACTGCCCTCACACTGCCCTCACACTGCCCTCACACTGCCCACACACTGCCCTCACACTGCCCTCACACTGCCCACACACTGCCCACACACTGCCATCACACTGCCCACACACTGCCCTCACACTGCCCTCACACTGCCCTCACACTGCCCTCACACTGCCCACACACTGCCCTCACACTGCCCTCACACTGCCCACACACTGCCCGCACACTGCCCTCACACTGCCCACACACTGCCCTCACACTGCCCACACACTGCCCACACACTGCCCACACACTGCCCTCACACTGCCCTCACACTGCCCACACACTGCCCACACACTGCCCGCACACTGCCCTCACACTGCCCACACACTGCCCTCACACTGCCCACACACTGCACACACACTGCCCACACACTGCCCTCACACTGCCCTCACACTGCCCACACACTGCCCTCACACTGCCCACACACTGCCCACACACTGCCCACACACTGCCCTCACACTGCCCACACACTGCCCTCACACTGCCCTCACACTGCCCTCACACTGCACACACACTGCCCTCACACTGCCCACACACTGCCCTCACACTGCCCACACACTGCCCGCACACTGCCCTCACACTGCCCACACACTGTCCGCAAACTGCCCACACACTGCCCACACACTGCCCACACACTGTCCGCAATCTGCCCGCACACTGCCCACACACTGTCCGCAAACTGCCCACACACTGCCCACAAACTGCCCACACACTGCCCACACACTGCCCACACACTGTTTACAAACTGCCCACACACTGCCCACTCACTGCCCACACACTGCCCACACACTGCACACACTGCCCGCACACTGTCCACACGCTGCCCACACACTGCCCTCACACTGTCCACACAATGCCCACACACTGCCCGCACACTGCCCACACACTGCCCACACACTGCCCAAACACTGTCTGCAAACTGCCCACACACTGCCCACACACTGCCCACAAACTGCCCACAACCTGCCCACACACTGTCCGCAAACTGCACACACACTGTCCTCACACTGCCCACACACTGCCCACACACTGTCTGCAAACTGACCACACACTGCCCACACACTGCCCACACAATGCCCGCACACTGCCCACACACTGCCCACACACTGCCCACACACTGCCCACACACTGCCCTCACACTGCCCACACACTGCCCGCACACTGCCCACACACTGCCCTCACACTGCCCACACACTGTCCACACACTGCCCACACACTGCCATCACACTGCCCACACACTGCCCTCACACTGCCCTCACACTGCCCTCACACTGCCCTCACACTGCCCACACACTGCCATCACACTGCCCACACACTGCCCTCACACTGCCCACACACTGCACTCACACTGCCCACACACTGCCCTCACACTGCCCTCACACTGCCCTCACACTGCCCAAACACTGCCCTCACACTGCCCTCACACTGCCCACACACTGCCCACACAATGCCCGCACACTGCCCACACACTGCCCACACACTGCCCACACACTGCCCACACACTGCCCTCACACTGCCCACACACTGCCCGCACACTGCCCACACACTGCCCTCACACTGCCCACACACTGTCCACACACTGCCCACACACTGCCATCACACTGCCCACACACTGCCCTCACACTGCCCTCACACTGCCCTCACACTGCCCTCACACTGCCCACACACTGCCATCACACTGCCCACACACTGCCCTCACACTGCCCACACACTGCACTCACACTGCCCACACACTGCCCTCACACTGCCCTCACACTGCCCTCACACTGCCCACACACTGCCCTCACACTGCCCTCACACTGCCCACACACTGCCCACACACTGCCATCACACTGCCCACACACTGCCCTCACACTGCCCTCACACTGCCCTCACACTGCCCAAACTCTGTCCGCAAACTGCCCACACACTGCCCACACACTGCCCACACACTGTCCGCAAACTGCCCGCACACTGCCCACACACTGTCCGCAAACTGCCCACACACTGCCCACAAACTGCCCACACACTGCCCACACACTGTCCGCAAACTGCCCACACACTGCGCACTCACTGCCCACACACTGCCGACACACTGCCCACATACTGTCCGCAAACTGCCCACACACTGCACACACTGCCCGCACACTGTCCACACACTGCCCACACACTGCCCTCACACTGTCCACACAATGCCCACACACTGCCCGCACACTGCCCACACACTGCCCACACACTGCCCAAACACTGTCTGCAAACTGCCCACACACTGCCCACACACTGCCCACACACTGTCCGCTAACTGCACACACACTGTCCTCACACTGCCCACACACTGTCTGCAAACTGACCACACAATGCCCACACACTGCCCACACACTGCCCACACACTGCCCACACACTGCCCACACACTGCCCTCACACGGCCCACACACTGCCGTCACACTGCCCTCACACTGCCCTCACACTGCCCACACACTGCCCTCACACTGCCCACACACTTCCCTCACACTGCCCTCACACTGCCCACACACTGCCCACACACTGCCCACACACTGCCCTCACACTGCCCACACACTGCCCTCACACTGCCCTCACACTGCCCACACACTTCCCTCACACTGCCCTCACACTGCCCACACACTGCCCACACACTGCCCACACACTGCCCTCACACTGCCCACACACTGCCCTCACACTGACCTCACACTGCTTTCACACTGCCCACACACTGCCCTCACACTGCCCTCACACTGCCCTCACACTGCCCTCACACTGCCCACACACTGCGCTCACACTGCCCTCACACTGCCCACACACTGCCCACACACTGCCCTCACACTGCCCTCACACTGCCCACACACTGCCCACACACTGTCTGCAAACTGACCACACACTGCCCACACACTGCCCACACACTTCACTCACACTGTCCACACACTGCCCACACAATGCCCGCACACTGCCCACACACTGCCCACACACTGCCCACACACTGCCCACACACTGCCCTCACACTGCCCACACACGGCCCGCACACTGCCCACACACTGCCCACACACTGCCCTCACACTGCCCTCACACTGCCCTCACACTGCCCACACACTGCCCTCACACTGCCCACACACTTCACTCACACTGCCCTCACACTGCCCACACACTGCCCAAACACTGCCCACACACTGCCCTCACACTGCCCTCACACTGCCCTCACACTGCCCACACACTTCCCTCACACTGCCCTCACACTGCCCACACACTTCCCTCACACTGCCCACACACTTCCCTCACACTGACCACACACTGCCCAAACACTGCCCTCACACTGCCCACACACTTCCCTCACACTGCCCTCACACTGCCCACACACTGCCCAAACACTGCCCACACACTGCCCTCACACTGCCCACACACTTCCCTCACACTGCCCTCACACTGCCCACACACTGCCCACACACTGCCCTCACACTGCCCTCACACTGCCCTCACACTGCCCACACACTGCCCTCACACTGCCCTCACAATGCACTCACACTGCCCACACACTGCCCACACACTGCCCGCACACTGCCATCACACTGCCCACACACTGCCCTCACACTGCCCACACACTGCACTCACACTGCCCACACACTGCCCTCACACTGCCCTCACACTGCCCTCACACTGCCCACACACTGCCCTCACACTGCCCTCACACTGCCCACACACTGCCCACACACTGCCATCACACTGCCCACACACTGCCCTCACACTGCCCTCACACTGCCCTCACACTGCCCTCACACTGCCCACACACTGCCCTCACACTGCCCTCACACTGCCCACACACTGCCCGCACACTGCCCTCACACTGCCCACACACTGCCCTCACACTGCCCACACACTGCCCACACACTGCCCACACACTGCCCTCACACTGCCCTCACACTGCCCACACACTGCCCACACACTGCCCGCACACTGCCCTCACACTGCCCACACACTGCCCTCACACTGCCCACACACTGCACACACACTGCCCACACACTGCCCTCACACTGCCCTCACACTGCCCACACACTGCCCTCACACTGCCCACACACTGCCCACACACTGCCCACACACCGCCCTCACACTGCCCACACACTGCCCTCACACTGCCCTCACACTGCCCTCACACTGCACACACACTGCCCTCACACTGCCCTCACACTGCCCACACACTGCCCACACACTGCCATCACACTGCCCACACACTGCCCTCACACTGCCCTCACACTGCCCTCACACTGCCCAAACTCTGTCCGCAAACTGCCCACACACTGCCCACACACTGCCCACACACTGTCCGCAAACTGCCCGCACACTGCCCACACACTGTCCGCAAACTGCCCACACACTGCCCACAAACTGCCCACACACTGCCCACACACTGCCCACACACTGTCCGCAAACTGCCCACACACTGCGCACTCACTGCCCACACACTGCCGACACACTGCCCACATACTGTCCGCAAACTGCCCACACACTGCACACACTGCCCGCACACTGTCCACACACTGCCCACACACTGCCCTCACACTGTCCACACAATGCCCACACACTGCCCGCACACTGCCCACACACTGCCCACACACTGCCCAAACACTGTCTGCAAACTGCCCACACACTGCCCACACACTGCCCACACACTGTCCGCTAACTGCACACACACTGTCCTCACACTGCCCACACACTGTCTGCAAACTGACCACACAATGCCCACACACTGCCCACACACTGCCCACACACTGCCCACACACTGCCCACACACTGCCCTCACACGGCCCACACACTGCCGTCACACTGCCCTCACACTGCCCTCACACTGCCCACACACTGCCCTCACACTGCCCACACACTTCCCTCACACTGCCCTCACACTGCCCACACACTGCCCACACACTGCCCACACACTGCCCTCACACTGCCCACACACTGCCCTCACACTGCCCTCACACTGCCCACACACTTCCCTCACACTGCCCTCACACTGCCCACACACTGCCCACACACTGCCCACACACTGCCCTCACACTGCCCACACACTGCCCTCACACTGACCTCACACTGCTTTCACACTGCCCACACACTGCCCTCACACTGCCCTCACACTGCCCTCACACTGCCCTCACACTGCCCACATACTGCGCTCACACTGCCCTCACACTGCCCACACACTGCCCACACACTGCCCTCACACTGCCCTCACACTGCCCACACACTGCCCACACACTGCCCGCACACTGCCCTCACACTGCCCACACACTGCGCTCACACTGCCCACACACTGCCCACACACTGCCCACACACTGCCCTCACACTGCCCTCACACTGCCCACACACTGTCTGCAAACTGACCACACACTGCCCACACACTGCCCACACACTTCACTCACACTGTCCACACACTGCCCACACAATGCCCGCACACTGCCCACACACTGCCCACACACTGCCCACACACTGCCCACACACTGCCCTCACACTGCCCACACACTGCCCGCACACTGCCCACACACTGCCCACACACTGCCCTCACACTGCCCTCACACTGCCCTCACACTGCCCACACACTGCCCTCACACTGCCCACACACTTCACTCACACTGCCCTCACACTGCCCACACACTGCCCAAACACTGCCCACACACTGCCCTCACACTGCCCTCACACTGCCCTCACACTGCCCACACACTTCCCTCACAATGCCCTCACACTGCCCACACACTTCCCTCACACTGCCCACACACTTCCCTCACACTGACCACACACTGCCCAAACACTGCCCTCACACTGCCCACACACTTCCCTCACGCTGCCCTCACACTGCCCACACACTGCCCAAACACTGCCCACACACTGCCCTCACACTGACCACACACTTCCCTCACACTGCCCTCACACTGCCCACACACTGCCCACACACTGCCCTCACACTGCCCTCACACTGCCCTCACACTGCCCACACACTGCCCTCACACTGCCCTCACAATGCACTCACACTGCCCACACACTGCCCACACACTGCCCGCACACTGCCATCACACTGCCCACACACTGCCCTCACACTGCCCACACACTGCACTCACACTGCCCACACACTGCCCTCACACTGCCCTCACACTGCCCTCACACTGCCCACACACTGCCCTCACACTGCCCTCACACTGCCCACACACTGCCCACACACTGCCATCACACTGCCCACACACTGCCCTCACACTGCCCTCACACTGCCCTCACACTGCCCTCACACTGCCCACACACTGCCCTCACACTGCCCTCACACTGCCCACACACTGCCCGCACACTGCCCTCACACTGCCCACACACTGCCCTCACACTGCCCACACACTGCCCACACACTGCCCACACACTGCCCTCACACTGCCCTCACACTGCCCACACACTGCCCACACACTGCCCGCACACTGCCCTCACACTGCCCACACACTGCACTCACACTGCCCACACACTGCACACACACTGCCCACACACTGCCCTCACACTGCCCTCACACTGCCCACACACTGCCCTCACACTGCCCACACACTGCCCACACACTGCCCACACACTGCCCTCACACTGCCCACACACTGCCCTCACACTGCCCTCACACTGCCCTCACACTGCACACACACTGCCCTCACACTGCCCACACACTGCCCTCACACTGCCCACACACTGCCCGCACACTGCCCTCACACTGCCCACACACTGTCCGCAAACTGCCCACACACTGCCCACACACTGCCCACACACTGTCCGCAAACTGCCCGCACACTGCCCACACACTGTCCGCAAACTGCCCACACACTGCCCACAAACTGCCCACACACTGCCCACACACTGCCCACACACTGTTTACAAACTGCCCACACACTGCCCACTCTCTGCCCACACACTGCCCACACACTGCACACACTGCCCGCACACTGTCCACACGCTGCCCACACACTGCCCTCACACTGTCCACACAATGCCCACACACTGCCCGCACACTGCCCACACACTGCCCACACACTGCCCAAACACTGTCTGCAAACTGCCCACACACTGCCCACACACTGCCCACACACTGCCCACACACTGCCCACACACTGTCCGCAAACTGCACACACACTGTCCTCACACTGCCCACACACGGCCCACACACTGTCTGCAAACTGACCACACACTGCCCACACACTGCCCACACAATGCCCGCACACTGCCCACACACTGCCCACACACTGCCCACACACTGCCCACACACTGCCCTCACACTGCCCACACACTGCCCGCACACTGCCCACACACTGCCCTCACACTGCCCACACACTGTCCACACACTGCCCACACACTGCCATCACACTGCCCACACACTGCCCTCACACTGCCCTCACACTGCCCTCACACTGCCCTCACACTGCCCACACACTGCCATCACACTGCCCACACACTGCCCTCACACTGCCCACACACTGCACTCACACTGCCCACACACTGCCCTCACACTGCCCTCACACTGCCCTCACACTGCCCACACACTGCCCTCACACTTCCCTCACACTGCCCACACACTGCCCACACAATGCCCGCACACTGCCCACACACTGCCCACACACTGCCCACACACTGCCCACACACTGCCCTCACACTGCCCACACACTGCCCGCACACTGCCCACACACTGCCCTCACACTGCCCACACACTGTCCACACACTGCCCACACACTGCCATCACACTGCCCACACACTGCCCTCACACTGCCCTCACACTGCCCTCACACTGCCCTCACACTGCCCACACACTGCCATCACACTGCCCACACACTGCCCTCACACTGCCCACACACTGCACTCACACTGCCCACACACTGCCCTCACACTGCCCTCACACTGCCCTCACACTGCCCACACACTGCCCTCACACTGCCCTCACACTGCCCACACACTGCCCACACACTGCCATCACACTGCCCACACACTGCCCTCACACTGCCCTCACACTGCACTCACACTGCCCTCACACTGCCCACACACTGCCCTCACACTGCCCTCACACTGCCCACACACTGCCCGCACACTGCCCTCACACTGCCCACAATCTGCCCTCACACTGCCCACACACTGCCCACACACTGCCCACACACTGCCCTCACACTGACCTCACACTGCCCACACACTGCCCACACACTGCCCGCACACTGCCCTCACACTGCCCACACACTGCCCTCACACTGCCCACACACTGCACACACACTGCCCACACACTGCCCTCACACTGCCCTCACACTGCCCACACACTGCCCTCACACTGCCCACACACTGCCCACACACTGCCCACACACTGCCCTCACACTGCCCACACACTGCCCTCACACTGCCCTCACACTGCACTCACACTGCACACACACTGCCCTCACACTGCCCACACATAGCCCTCACACTGCCCACACACTGCCCGCACACTGCCCTCACACTGCCCACACACTGTCCGCAAACTGCCCACACACTGCCCACACACTGCCCACACACTGTCCGCAAACTGCCCGCACACTGCCCACACACTGTCCGCAAACTGCCCACACACTGCCCACAAACTGCCCACACACTGCCCACACACTGCCCACACACTGTCTACAAACTGCCCACACACTGCCCACTCACTGCCCACACACTGCCCACACACTGCACACACTGCCCGCACACTGTCCACACGCTGCCCACACACTGCCCTCACACTGTCCACATAATGCCCACACACTGCCCGCACACTGCCCACACACTGCCCACACACTGCCCAAACACTGTCTGCAAACTGCCCACACACTGCCCACACACTGCCCACACACTGCCCACACACTGCCCACACACTGTCCGCAAACTGCACACACACTGTCCTCACACTGCCCACACACTGCCCACACACTGTCTGCAAACTGACCACACACTGCCCACACACTGCCCACACAATGCCCGCACACTGCCCACACACTGCCCACACACTGCCCACACACTGCCCACACACTGCCCTCACACTGCCCACACACTGCCCGCACACTGCCCACACACTGCCCTCACACTGCCCACACACTGTCCACACACTGCCCACACACTGCCCTGACACTGCCCACACACTGTCCAAACTCTGTCAGCAAACTGCCCAAACACTGCCCACACACTGCCCACACACTGTCCACACACTGCTCACACACTGCCCACACACTGCGCTCACACTGCCCACACACTGCTCACACACTGCCCACACACTGCCCTCACACTGCCCACACACTGCCCACACACTGCCCTCACACTGTCCACACACTGCCCACACAATGCCCGCACACTGCCCACACACTGCCCACACACTGCCCACACACTGCCCTCACACTGCCCACACACTGCCCGCACACTGCCCACACACTGCCCTCACACTGCCCTCACACTGCCCAAACTCTGTCAGCAAACTGCCCAAACACTGCCCACACACTGTCCACACACTGCTCACACACTGCCCACACACTGCCCACACACTGCCCACACACTGCTCACACACTGCCCACAAACTGCCCTCACACTGCCCGCACACTGCCCAAACACTGTCATCAAACTGCACACAAACTGCCCACACACTGCCCACACACTGCCCTCAAACTGCCCACACACTGCCCACACACTGCCCACACACTGCAAACACACTGCCCTCACACTGCCCACACACTGCCCTCACGCTACCCTCACACTGCCCTCACACTGCCCACACACTGCCCTCACACTGCCCTCACAATGCACTCACACTGCCCACACACTGCCCTCACACTGCCCTCACACTGCCCACACACTGCCCTCACACTGCCCACACACTGCCCTCACACTGCCCTCACACTGCCCACACACTGCCCACACACTGCCCACACACTGCCCACACACTGCCCGCACACTGCCCTCACACTGCCCACACACTGCCCTCACACTGCCCACACACTGCCCACACACTGCCCACACACTGCCCACACACTGCCCACACACTGCCCACACACTGCCCACACACTGCCCACACTCTGCCCTCACACTGCCCTTACAATGCACTCACACTGCACTCACACTGCCCACACACTGCCCACACACTGCCCTCACACTGCCCTCACACTGCCCACACACTGCCCACACACTGCCCGCACACTGCCCTCACACTGCCCACACACTGCCCACACACTGCCCTCACACTGCCCTCACACTGCCCACACACTGCCCACACACTGCCCACACACTGCCCTCACACTGCCCACACACTGCCCTCACACTGCCCTCACACTGCCCTCACACTGCCCTCACACTGCATTCACACTGCCCTCACACTGCCCACACACTGCCCTCACACTGCCCACACACTTCCCTCACACTGCCCTCACACTGCCCACACACTGCCCACACACTGCCCACACACTGCCCTCACACTGCCCTCACACTGCCCACACACTGCCCTCACACTGCCCTCACACTGCCCTCACACTGCCCTCACACTTCCCTCACAATGCACTCACACTGCCCACACACTGCCCACACACTGACCGCACACTGCCCTCACACTGCCCACACACTGCCCTCACACTGCCCACACACTGCACTCACACTGCCCACACACTGCCCTCACAATGCCCTCACACTGCCCTCACACTGCCCACACACTGCCCTCACACTGCCCTCACACTGCCCACACACTGCCCACACACTGCCCTCTCACTGCCCACACACTGCCCACACACTGCCCGCACACTGCCCTCACACTGCCCACACACTGCCCTCACACTGCCCACAAACTGCCCACACACTGCCCTCACACTGCCCTCACACTGCCCACACACTGCCCACACACTGCCCTCACAATGCACTCACACTGCCCTCACACTGCCCTCACACTGCCCTCACACTGCCCTCACACTGCCCACACACTGCCCTCACACTGCCCACACACTGCCCACACACTGCCCACACACACTGCCCTCACACTGCCCTCACACTGCCCTCACACTGCCCACACACTGCCCTCACACTGCCCTCACACTGCCCTCACACTGTCCTCACACTGCTTTCACACTGCCCTCACACTGCCCACACACTGCCCACACACTGCCCTCACACTGCCCACACACTGCCCTCACACTGCCCTCACACTGCCCACACACTGCCCACACACTGCCCTCACACTGCCCACACACTGCCCTCATACTACCCACACACTGCCCACACACTGACCTCACACTGCCCACACACTGCCCTCACACTGCCCTCACACTGCCCTCACAATGCACTCACACTGCCCTCACACTGACCACACAATGTCCACACACTGCCCACACACTGCCCTCACACTGCCCTCACACTGCCCACACACTGCCCACACACTGCCCTCACACTGCCCTCACACTGCCCTCACACTGCCCTCACACTGCCCACACACTGCCCTCACACTGCCCTCACACTGCCCGCACACTGCCCTCACACTGCCCACACACTGCCCTCACACTGCCCACACACTGCCCTCACACTGCCCTCACACTGCTTTCACACTGCCCTCACACCGCCCGCACACTGCCCACATACTGCCCTCACACTGCCCGCACACTGCCCGCAAACTGCCCACACACTGCCCACACACTGCCCTCACACTGCCCTCACACTGCCCACACAATGCCCTCACACTGCCCTCACAGTGCCCACAGACTGCCCACACACTGCCCTCACACTGCACTCACACTGCCTTCACACTTCACTCACACTGCCCTCACACTGCCCACACTCTGCCCTCACACTGCCCTTACAATGCACTCACACTGCACTCACACTGCCCACGCACTGCCCACACACTGCCCTCACACTGCCCTCACACTGCCCACACACTGCCCACACACTGCCCGCACACTGCCCTCACACTGCCCACACACTGCCCTCACACTGCCCACACACTTCCCTCACACTGCCCTCACACTGCCCACACACTGCCCACACACTGCCCACACAGTGCCCTCACACTGCCCTCACACTGCCCTCACACTGCCCTCACACTGCATTCACACTGCCCTCACACTGCCCACACACTTCCCTCACACTGCCCTCACACTGCCCACACACTGCCCACACACTGCCCACACACTGCCCTCACACTGCCCACACACTGCCCTCACACTGCCCTCACACTGCCCTCACACTGCCCACACACTGCCCTCACACTTCCCTCACAATGCACTCACACTGCCCACACACTGCCCACACACTGCCCACACACTGCCCTCACACTGCCCTCACACTGCCCACACACTGTCCACACACTGCCCGCACACTGCCCTCACACTGCCCACACACTGCCCTCACACTGCCCACACACTGCCCTCACACTGCCCTCACACTGCCCACACACTGCCCTCACACTGCCCACACACTGCCCGCACACTGCCCTCACACTGCCCAAACACTGCCCTCACACTGCCCACACACTGCCCTCACACTGCCCTCACAATGCACTCACACTGCCCTCACACTGACCACACAATGTCCACACACTGCCCACACACTGCCCTCACACTGCCCTCACACTGCCCTCACACTGCCCTCACACTGTCCTCACACTGCTTTCACACTGCCCTCACACTGCCCACACACTGCCCACACACTGCCCACACACTGCCCACACACTGCCCTCACACTGCCCTCACACTGCCCACACACTGCCCACACACTGCCCTCACACTGCCCTCACACTGCCCACACACTGCCCTCACACTGCCCACACACTGCCCACACACTGACCTCACACTGCCCACACACTGCCCTCACACTGCCCTCACACTGCCCTCACAATGCACTCACACTGCCCACACACTGCCACACACTGCCCTCACACTGACCACACAATGTCCACACACTGCCCACACACTGCCCTCACACTGCCCACACACTGCAAACACACTGCCCTCACAATGCCCACACACTGCCCTCACACTACCCTCACACTGCCCTCACACTGCCCACACACTGCCCTCACACTGCCCTCACAATGCACTCACACTGCCCACACACTGCCCTCACACTGCCCTCACACTGCCCACACACTGCCCTCACACTGCCCACACACTGCCCTCACACTGCCCACACTCTGCCCTCACACTGCCCTTACAATGCACTCACACTGCACTCACACTGCCCACGCACTGCCCACACACTGCCCTCACACTGCCCTCACACTGCCCACACACTGCCCACACACTGCCCGCACACTGCCCTCACACTGCCCACACACTGCCCTCACACTGCCCACACACTTCCCTCACACTGCCCTCACACTGCCCACACACTGCCCACACACTGCCCACACACTGCCCTCACACTGCCCTCACACTGCCCTCACACTGCCCTCACACTGCATTCACACTGCCCTCACACTGCCCACACACTGCCCTCACACTGCCCACACACTTCCCTCACACTGCCCTCACACTGCCCACACACTGCCCACACACTGCCCACACACTGCCCTCACACTGCCCACACACTGCCCTCACACTGCCCTCACACTGCCCTCACACTGCCCACACACTGCCCTCACACTTCCCTCACAATGCACTCACACTGCCCACACACTGCCCACACACTGCCCTCACACTGCCCTCACACTGCCCACACACTGCCCTCACACTGCCCTCACACTGCCCACACACTGCCCACACACTGCCCTCACACTGCCCTCACACTGCCCACACACTGCCCACACACTGCCCTCACACTGCCCACACACTGCCCACACACTGCCCACACACTGCCCTCACACTGCCCTCACACTGCCCACACACTGCCCACACACTGCCCGCACACTGCCCTCACACTGCCCACACACTGCCCTCACACTGCCCACACACTGCCCTCACACTGCCCACACACTGCCCACACACTGCCCACACACACTGCCCTCACACTGCCCTCACACTGCCCTCACACTGCCCTCACACTGCTTTCACACTGCCCTCACACTGCCCACACACTGCCCTCACACTGCCCTCACACTGCCCTCACACTGTCCTCACACTGCTTTCACACTGCCCTCACACTGCCCACACACTGCCCACACACTGCCCTCACACTGCCCACACACTGCCCTCACACTGCCCTCACACTGCCCACACACTGCCCACACACTGCCCTCACACTGCCCACACACTGCCCTCACACTGCCCACACACTGACCACACACTGACCTCACACTGCCCACACACTGCCCTCACACTGCCCTCACACTGCCCTCACAATGCACTCACACTGCCCTCACACTGACCACACAATGTCCACACACTGCCCACACACTGCCCTCACACTGCCCTCACACTGCCCACACACTGCCCACACACTGCCCTCAAACTGCCCTCACACTGCCCTCACACTGCCCTCACACTGCCCACACACTGCCCTCACACTGCCCTCACACTGCCCGCACACTGCCGTCACACTGCCCACACACTGCCCTCACACTGCCCACACACTGCCCTCACACTGCCCTCACACTGCTTTCACACTGCCCTCACACTGCCCGCACACTGCCCACATACTGCCCTCACACTGCCCGCACACTGCCCGCAAACTGCCCACACACTGCCCACACACTGCCCTCACACTGCCCTCACACTGCCCACACACTGCCCTCACACTGCCCTCACAGTGCCCACAGACTGCCCACACACTGCCCTCACACTGCCCTCACACTGCACTCACACTGCCCTCACACTGCCCAAACTCTGTCGGCAAACTGCCCACACACTGCCCACACACTGCCCACACACTGTCCGCAAAATGCCCGCACACTGCCCACACACTGTCCGCAAACTGCCCACACACTGCCCACAAACTGCCCACACACTGCCCACACACTGCCCACACACTGTACACACACTGCCCACACACTGCCCTCACACTGTCCACACAATGCCCACACACTGTCCGCAAACTGCCCACACACTGCCCACACACTGCCCACACACTGTCCGCAAACTGCACACACACTGTCCTCACACTGCCCACACACTGTCTGCAAACTGACCACACACTGCCCACACACTGCCCACACACTGCCCACACACTGCCCACACACTGTCCGCAAACTGCCTACACACTGCCCACTCACTGCCCACACACTGCCGACACACTGCCCACATACTGTCCGCAAACTGCCCACACACTGCACACACTGCCCGCACACTGTCCACACACTGCCCACACACTGCCCTCACACTGTCCACACAATGCCCACACACTGTCCGCAATCTGCCCACACACTGCCCACACACTGTCCGCAAACTGCACACACACTGTCCTCACACTGCCCACACACTGTCCGCAAACTGCCCACACACTGCCCACACACTGCCCACACACTGTCCGCAAACTGCACACACACTGTCCTCACACTGCCCACACACTGTCTGCAAACTGACCACACACTGCCCACACACTGCCCACACACTGCCCACACACTGCCCTCACACTGCCCACACACTGCCCTCACACTGCCCTCACACTGCCCTCACACTGCCCACACACTGCCCTCACAATGCCCACACACTTCCCTCACACTGCCCTCACACTGCCCACACACTGCCCACACACTGCCCACACACTGCCCTCACACTGCCCACACACTGCCCTCACACTGCCCTCACACTGCCCTCACACTGTCCACACACTGCCCACACAATGCCCGCACACTGCCCACACACTTCCCTCACACTGCCCTCACACTGCCCACACACTGCCCACACACTGCCCACACACTGCCCTCACACTGCCCTCACACTGCCCACACACTGCCCTCACACACTGCCCTCACACTGCCCACACACTGCCCACACACTGCCCACACACTGCCCACACACTGCCCTCACACTGCCCTCACACTGCCCTCACACTGCCCTCACACACTGCCCTCACACTGCCCACACACTGCCCACACACTGCCCACACACTGCCCTCACACTGACCTCACACTGCCCTCACACTGCCCACACACTGCCCTCACACTGCCCTCACAATGCACTCACACTGCCCTCACACTGACCTCACACTGCCCTCACACTGCCCACACACTGCCCTCACACTGCCCTCACAATGCACTCACACTGCCCACACACTGCCCACACACTGCCCTCACACTGACGTCACACTGCCCTCACACTGCCCACACACTGCCCTCACACTGACCTCACACTGCCCTCACACTGCCCACACACTGCCCTCACACTGTCCACACACTGCCCACACACTGCCCGCACACTGCCCTCACACTGCCCACACACTGCCCTCACACTGCCCACACACTGCACTCACACTGCCCACACACTGCCCTCACACTGCCCTCACACTGCCCTCACACTGCCCACACACTGCCCTCACACTGCCCTCACACTGCCCACACACTGCCCACACACTGCCCTCACACTGCCCTCACACTGCCCACACACTGCCCACACACTGCCCGCACACTGCCCTCACACTGCCCACACACTGCGCTCACACTGCCCACACACTGCCCACACACTGCCCACACACTGCCCTCACACTGCCCTCACACTGCCCTCACACTGCCCACACACTGTCCACACACTGCCCGCACACTGCCCTCACACTGCCCACACACTGTCCACACACTGCCCTCACACTGCCCTGACACTGCCCACACACTGCCCACACACTGCCCACACACTGCCCTCACACTGCCCACACACTGCCCACACACTGCCCTCACACTGCCCACCCACTGCCCGCACACTGCCCTCACACTGCCCACACACTGCCCTCACACTGCCCACACACTGCCCTCACACTGCCCTCACAATGCACTCACACTGCCCTCACACTGACCACACAATGTCAACACACTGCCCACACACTGCCCTCACACTGCCCTCACACTGCCCTCACACTGCCAACACACTGTCCTCACACTGCTTTCACACTGCCCTCACACTGCCCACACACTGACCACACACTGCCCAGACACTGCCCTCACACTGCCATCACACTGCCCACACACTGCCCACACACTGCCCTCACACTGCCCTCACACTGCCCACACACTGCCCTCACACTGCCCACACACTGCCCACACACTGACCTCACACTGCCCACACACTGCACTCACACTGCCCTCACACTGCCCACACACTGCAAACACACTGCCCTCACACTGCCCACACACTGCCCTCACACTGCCCTCACACTGCCCGCACACTGCCCTCACACTGCCCACACACTGCCCTCACACTGCCCTCACACTGCTTTCACACTGCCCTCATACTGCCCGCACACTGCCCACATACTGCCCTCACACTGCCCGCACACTGCCCGCAAACTGCCCACACAATGACCACACACTGCCCTCACACTGCCCTCACACTGCCCACACACTGCCCTCACACTGCCCTCACACTGCACTCACACTGCCCTCACACTGCCCAAACTCTGTCCGCAAACTGCCCACACACTGCCCACACACTGCCCACACACTGTCCGCAAACTGCCCGCACACTGCCCACACACTGTCCGCAAACTGCCCACACACTGCCCACAAACTGCCCACACACTGCCCACACACTGCCCACACACTGTCCGCAAACTGCCCACACACTGCCCACTCACTGCCCACACACTGCCGACACACTGCCCACATACTGTCCGCAAACTGCCCACACACTGCACACACTGCCCGCACACTGTCCACACACTGCCCACACACTGCCCTCACACTGTCCACACAATGCCCACACACTGTCCGCAAACTGCCCACACACTGCCCACACACTGCCCACACACTGTCCGCAAACTGCACACACACTGTCCTCACACTGCCCACACACTGTCTGCAAACTGACCACACACTGCCCACACACTGCCCACACACTGCCCACACACTGCCCACACACTGCCCACACACTGCCCTCACACTGCCCACACACTGCCCTCACACTGCCCTCACACTGCCCTCACACTGCCCACACACTGCCCTCACACTGCCCACACACTTCCCTCACACTGCCCTCACACTGCCCACACACTGCCCACACACTGCCCACACACTGCCCTAACACTGCCAACACACTGCCCTCACACTGCCCTCACACTGTCCACACACTGCCCACACAATGCCCGCACACTGCCCACACACTGCCATCACACTGCCCACACACTTCCCTCACACTGCCCTCACACTGCCCACACACTGCCCACACACTGCCCTCACACTGCCCACACACTGCCCTCACACTGACCTCACACTGCCCTCACACTGCCCACACACTGCCCTCACACTGCCCTCACAATGCACTCACACTGCCCACACACCGCCCACACACTGCCCACACACTGTCCTCAAACTGTCCACACACTGCCCACACACTGCCCACACACTGCCCACACACTGCCCTCACACTGCCCACACACTGCCCTCACACTGCCCACACACTTCCCTCACACTGCCCTCACACTGCCCACACACTGCCCACACACTGCCCACACACTGCCCTCACACTGCCCACACACTGCCCTCACACTGCCCTCACACTGCCCTCACACTGCCCTCACACTGCATTCACACTGCCCTCACACTGCCCACACACTTCCCTCACACTGCCCTCACACTGCCCACACACTGCCCACACACTGCCCACACACTGCCCTCACACTGCCCACACACTGCCCTCACACTGCCCTCACACTGCCCTCACACTGCCCACACACTGCCCTCACACTTCGCTCACAATGCACTCACACTGCCCACACACTGCCCACACACTGCCCGCACACTGCCCTCACACTGCCCACACACTGCCCTCACACTGCCCACACACTGCACTCACACTGCCCACACACTGCCCTCACACTGCTCTCACACTGCCCACACACTGCCCTCACACTGCCCTCACACTGCCCACACACTGCCCACACACTGCCCTCACACTGCCCTCACACTGCCCACACACTGCCCACACACTGCCCTCACACTGCCCGCACACTGCCCTCACACTGCCCACACACTTCCCACACACTGCCCACACACTGCCCTCACACTGCCCACACACTGCCCACACACACTGCCCTCACACTGCCCTCACACTGCCCTCACACTGCCCTCACACTGCTTTCACACTGCCCTCACACTGCCCACACACTGCCCTCACACTGCCCTCACACTGCCCTCACACTGTCCTCACACTGCTTTCACACTGCCCTCACACTGCCCACACACTGCCCACACACTGCCCTCACACTGCCCACACACTGCCCTCACACTGCCCTCACACTGCCCACACACTGCCCACACACTGCCCTCACACTGCCCACACACTGCCCTCACACTGCCCACACACTGCCCACACACTGACCTCACACTGCCCACACACTGCCCTCACACTGCCCTCACAATGCACTCACACTGCCCTCACACTGACCACACAATGTCCACACACTGCCCACACACTGCCCTCACACTGCCCTCACACTGCACACACACTGCCCACACACTGCCCTCACACTGCCCTCACACTGCCCTCACACTGCCCTCACACTGCCCACACACTGCCCTCACACTGCCCTCACACTGCCCGCACACTGCCCTCACACTGCCCACACACTGCCCTCACACTGCCCACACACTGCCCTCACACTGCCCTCACACTGCTTTCACACTGCCCTCACACTGCCCGCACACTGCCCACATACTGCCCTCACACTGCCCGCACACTGCCCGCAAACTGCCCACACACTGCCCACACACTGCCCTCACACTGCCCTCACAGTGCCCACAGACTGCCCACACACTGCCCTCACACTGCCCTCATACTGCTCTCACACTGCCCTCACACTGCCCAAACTCTGTCCGCAAACTGCCCACACACTGCCCACACACTGCCCACACACTGTCCTCAAACTGCCCGCACACTGCCCACACACTGTCCGCACACTGCCCTCACACTGCCCACACACTGTCCACACACTGCCCTCACACTGCCCTCACACTGCCCACACACTGCCCACACACTGCCCACACACTGCCCTCACACTGCCCACACACTGCCCACACACTGCCCTCACACTGCCCACACACTGCCCGCACACTGCCCTCACACTGCCCACACACTGCCCTCACACTGCCCACACACTGCCCTCACACTGCCCTCACACTGCCCTCACACTGCCAACACACTGTCCTCACACTGCTTTCACACTGCCCTCACACTGCCCACACACTGCCCACACACTGCCCACACACTGCCCTCACACTGCCATCACACTGCCCACACACTGCCCACACACTGCCCTCACACTGCCCTCACACTGCCATCACACTTCCCTCACACTGCCCACACACTGCCCTCACACTGCCCTCACACTGCCCGCACACTGCCCTCACACTGCCCACACACTGCCCTCACACTGCCCTCACACTGCTTTCACACTGCCCTCATACTGCCCGCACACTGCCCACATACTGCCCTCACACTGCCCGCACACTGCCCGCAAACTGCCCACACACTGCCCACACACTGCCCTCACACTGCCCTCACACTGCCCACACACTGCCCTCACACTGCCCTCACACTGCACTCACACTGCCCTCACACTGCCCAAACTCTGTCCGCAAACTGCCCACACACTGCCCACACACTGCCCACACACTGTCCGCAAACTGCCCGCACACTGCCCACACACTGTCCGCAAACTGCCCACACACTGCCCACAAACTGCCCACACACTGCCCACACACTGCCCACACACTGTCCGCAAACTGCCCACACACTGCCCACTCACTGCCCACACACTGCCGACACACTGCCCACATACTGTCCGCAAACTGCCCACACACTGCACACACTGCCCGCACACTGTCCACACACTGCCCACACACTGCCCTCACACTGTCCACACAATGCCCACACACTGTCCGCAAACTGCCCACACACTGCCCACACACTGCCCACACACTGTCCGCAAACTGCACACACACTGTCCTCACACTGCCCACACACTGTCTGCAAACTGACCACACACTGCCCACACACTGCCCACACACTGCCCACACACTGCCCACACACTGCCCACACACTGCCCTCACACTGCCCACACACTGCCCTCACACTGCCCTCACACTGCCCACACACTGCCCTCACACTGCCCACACACTTCCCTCACACTGCCCTCACACTGCCCACACACTGCCCACACACTGCCCACACACTGCCCTCACACTGCCCACACACTGCCCTCACACTGCCCTCACACTGCCCTCACACTGTCCACACACTGCCCACACAATGCCCGCACACTGCCCACACACTGCCATCACACTGCCCACACACTTCCCTCACACTGCCCTCACACTGCCCACACACTGCCCACACACTGCCCACACACTGCCCTCACACTGCCCACACACTGCCCTCACACTGACCTCACACTGCCCTCACACTGCCCACACACTGCCCTCACACTGCCCTCACAATGCACTCACACTGCCCACACACCGCCCACACACTGCCCACACACTGTCCTCACACTGTCCACACACTGCCCACACACTGCCCGCACACTGCCCTCACACTGCCCACACACTGCCCACACACTGCCCACACACTGCCCACACACTGCCCTCACACTGCCCACACACTGCCCTCACACTGCCCACACACTTCCCTCACACTGCCCTCACACTGCCCACACACTGCCCACACACTGCCCACACACTGCCCTCACACTGCCCACACACTGCCCTCACACTGCCCTCACACTGCCCTCACACTGCCCTCACACTGCATTCACACTGCCCTCACACTGCCCACACACTGCCCACACACTGCCCACACACTGACCTCACACTGCCCACACACTGCCCTCACACTGCCCTCACACTGCCCTCACAATGCACTCACACTGCCCTCACACTGACCACACAATGTCCACACACTGCCCACACACTGCCCTCACACTGCCCTCACACTGCACACACACTGCCCACACACTGCCCTCACACTGCCCTCACACTGCCCTCACACTGCCCTCACACTGCCCACACACTGCCCTCACACTGCCCTCACACTGCCCGCACACTGCCCTCACACTGCCCACACACTGCCCTCACACTGCCCACACACTGCCCTCACACTGCCCTCACACTGCTTTCACACTGCCCTCACACTGCCCGCACACTGCCCACATACTGCCCTCACACTGCCCGCACACTGCCCGCAAACTGCCCACACACTGCCCACACACTGCCCTCACACTGCCCTCACACTGCCCACACACTGCCCTCACACTGCCCTCACAGTGCCCACAGACTGCCCACACACTGCCCTCACACTGCCCTCATACTGCTCTCACACTGCCCTCACACTGCCCAAACTCTGTCCGCAAACTGCCCACACACTGCCCACACACTGCCCACACACTGTCCTCAAACTGCCCGCACACTGCCCACACACTGTCCGCAAACTGCCCACACACTGCCCACAAACTGCCCACACACTGCCCACACACTGCCCACACACTGCCCACTCACTGCCCACACACTGCCGACACACTGCCCACATACTGTCCGCAAACTGCCCACACACTGCACACACTGCCAGCACACTGTCCACACACTGCCCACACACTGCCCTCACACTGTCCACACAATGCCCACACACTGTCCGCAAACTGCCCACACACTGCCCACACACTGCCCACACACTGTCCACACACTGCCCACACACTGCCCACACACTGCCCACACACTGCCCACACACTGCCCACACACTGCCCACACACTGTCCGCAAACTGCACACACACTGTCCTCACAATGCCAACACACTGTCTGCAAACTGACCACACACTGCCCACACACTGCCCTCACACTGCCCTCACACTGCCCACACACTGTCCACACACTGCCCGCACACTGCCCTCACACTGCCCACACACTGTCCACACACTGCCCTCACACTGCCCTCACACTGCCCACACACTGCCCACACACTGCCCACACACTGCCCTCACACTGCCCACACACTGCCCACACACTGCCCTCACACTGCCCACACACTGCCCGCACACTGCCCTCACACTGCCCACACACTGCCCTCACACTGCCCACACACTGCCCTCACACTGCCCTCACACTGCCCTCACACTGCCAACACACTGTCCTCACACTGCTTTCACACTGCCCTCACACTGCCCACACACTGCCCACACACTGCCCACACACTGCCCTCACACTGCCATCACACTGCCCACACACTGCCCACACACTGCCCTCACACTGCCCTCACACTGCCATCACACTTCCCTCACACTGCCCACACACTGCCCTCACACTGCCCTCACACTGCCCGCACACTGCCCTCACACTGCCCACACACTGCCCTCACACTGCCCTCACACTGCTTTCACACTGCCCTCATACTGCCCGCACACTGCCCACATACTGCCCTCACACTGCCCGCACACTGCCCGCAAACTGCCCACACACTGCCCACACACTGCCCTCACACTGCCCTCACACTGCCCACACACTGCCCTCACACTGCCCTCACACTGCACTCACACTGCCCTCACACTGCCCAAACTCTGTCCGCAAACTGCCCACACACTGCCCACACACTGCCCACACACTGTCCTCAAACTGCCCGCACACTGCCCACACACTGTCCGCACACTGCCCTCACACTGCCCACACACTGACCACACACTGCCCAGACACTGCCCTCACACTGCCATCACACTGCCCACACACTGCCCACACACTGCCCTCACACTGCCCTCACACTGCCCACACACTGCCCTCACACTGCCCACACACTGCCCACACACTGACCTCACACTGCCCACACACTGCACTCACACTGCCCTCACACTGCCCACACACTGCAAACACACTGCCCTCACACTGCCCACACACTGCCCTCACACTGCCCTCACACTGCCCGCACACTGCCCTCACACTGCCCACACACTGCCCTCACACTGCCCTCACACTGCTTTCACACTGCCCTCATACTGCCCGCACACTGCCCACATACTGCCCTCACACTGCCCGCACACTGCCCGCAAACTGCCCACACAATGACCACACACTGCCCTCACACTGCCCTCACACTGCCCACACACTGCCCTCACACTGCCCTCACACTGCACTCACACTGCCCTCACACTGCCCAAACTCTGTCCGCAAACTGCCCACACACTGCCCACACACTGCCCACACACTGTCCGCAAACTGCCCGCACACTGCCCACACACTGTCCGCAAACTGCCCACACACTGCCCACAAACTGCCCACACACTGCCCACACACTGCCCACACACTGTCCGCAAACTGCCCACACACTGCCCACTCACTGCCCACACACTGCCGACACACTGCCCACATACTGTCCGCAAACTGCCCACACACTGCACACACTGCCCGCACACTGTCCACACACTGCCCACACACTGCCCTCACACTGTCCACACAATGCCCACACACTGTCCGCAAACTGCCCACACACTGCCCACACACTGCCCACACACTGTCCGCAAACTGCACACACACTGTCCTCACACTGCCCACACACTGTCTGCAAACTGACCACACACTGCCCACACACTGCCCACACACTGCCCACACACTGCCCACACACTGCCCACACACTGCCCTCACACTGCCCACACACTGCCCTCACACTGCCCTCACACTGCCCTCACACTGCCCACACACTGCCCTCACACTGCCCACACACTTCCCTCACACTGCCCTCACACTGCCCACACACTGCCCACACACTGCCCACACACTGCCCTAACACTGCCAACACACTGCCCTCACACTGCCCTCACACTGTCCACACACTGCCCACACAATGCCCGCACACTGCCCACACACTGCCATCACACTGCCCACACACTTCCCTCACACTGCCCTCACACTGCCCACACACTGCCCACACACTGCCCTCACACTGCCCACACACTGCCCTCACACTGACCTCACACTGCCCTCACACTGCCCACACACTGCCCTCACACTGCCCTCACAATGCACTCACACTGCCCACACACCGCCCACACACTGCCCACACACTGTCCTCAAACTGTCCACACACTGCCCACACACTGCCCACACACTGCCCACACACTGCCCTCACACTGCCCACACACTGCCCTCACACTGCCCACACACTTCCCTCACACTGCCCTCACACTGCCCACACACTGCCCACACACTGCCCACACACTGCCCTCACACTGCCCACACACTGCCCTCACACTGCCCTCACACTGCCCTCACACTGCCCTCACACTGCATTCACACTGCCCTCACACTGCCCACACACTTCCCTCACACTGCCCTCACACTGCCCACACACTGCCCACACACTGCCCACACACTGCCCTCACACTGCCCACACACTGCCCTCACACTGCCCTCACACTGCCCTCACACTGCCCACACACTGCCCTCACACTTCGCTCACAATGCACTCACACTGCCCACACACTGCCCACACACTGCCCGCACACTGCCCTCACACTGCCCACACACTGCCCTCACACTGCCCACACACTGCACTCACACTGCCCACACACTGCCCTCACACTGCTCTCACACTGCCCACACACTGCCCTCACACTGCCCTCACACTGCCCACACACTGCCCACACACTGCCCTCACACTGCCCTCACACTGCCCACACACTGCCCACACACTGCCCTCACACTGCCCGCACACTGCCCTCACACTGCCCACACACTTCCCACACACTGCCCACACACTGCCCTCACACTGCCCACACACTGCCCACACACACTGCCCTCACACTGCCCTCACACTGCCCTCACACTGCCCTCACACTGCTTTCACACTGCCCTCACACTGCCCACACACTGCCCTCACACTGCCCTCACACTGCCCTCACACTGTCCTCACACTGCTTTCACACTGCCCTCACACTGCCCACACACTGCCCACACACTGCCCTCACACTGCCCACACACTGCCCTCACACTGCCCTCACACTGCCCACACACTGCCCACACACTGCCCTCACACTGCCCACACACTGCCCTCACACTGCCCACACACTGCCCACACACTGACCTCACACTGCCCACACACTGCCCTCACACTGCCCTCACAATGCACTCACACTGCCCTCACACTGACCACACAATGTCCACACACTGCCCACACACTGCCCTCACACTGCCCTCACACTGCACACACACTGCCCACACACTGCCCTCACACTGCCCTCACACTGCCCTCACACTGCCCTCACACTGCCCACACACTGCCCTCACACTGCCCTCACACTGCCCGCACACTGCCCTCACACTGCCCACACACTGCCCTCACACTGCCCACACACTGCCCTCACACTGCCCTCACACTGCTTTCACACTGCCCTCACACTGCCCGCACACTGCCCACATACTGCCCTCACACTGCCCGCACACTGCCCGCAAACTGCCCACACACTGCCCACACACTGCCCTCACACTGCCCTCACAGTGCCCACAGACTGCCCACACACTGCCCTCACACTGCCCTCATACTGCTCTCACACTGCCCTCACACTGCCCAAACTCTGTCCGCAAACTGCCCACACACTGCCCACACACTGCCCACACACTGTCCTCAAACTGCCCGCACACTGCCCACACACTGTCCGCACACTGCCCTCACACTGCCCACACACTGTCCACACACTGCCCTCACACTGCCCTCACACTGCCCACACACTGCCCACACACTGCCCACACACTGCCCTCACACTGCCCACACACTGCCCACACACTGCCCTCACACTGCCCACACACTGCCCGCACACTGCCCTCACACTGCCCACACACTGCCCTCACACTGCCCACACACTGCCCTCACACTGCCCTCACACTGCCCTCACACTGCCAACACACTGTCCTCACACTGCTTTCACACTGCCCTCACACTGCCCACACACTGCCCACACACTGCCCACACACTGCCCTCACACTGCCATCACACTGCCCACACACTGCCCACACACTGCCCTCACACTGCCCTCACACTGCCATCACACTTCCCTCACACTGCCCACACACTGCCCTCACACTGCCCTCACACTGCCCGCACACTGCCCTCACACTGCCCACACACTGCCCTCACACTGCCCTCACACTGCTTTCACACTGCCCTCATACTGCCCGCACACTGCCCACATACTGCCCTCACACTGCCCGCACACTGCCCGCAAACTGCCCACACACTGCCCACACACTGCCCTCACACTGCCCTCACACTGCCCACACACTGCCCTCACACTGCCCTCACACTGCACTCACACTGCCCTCACACTGCCCAAACTCTGTCCGCAAACTGCCCACACACTGCCCACACACTGCCCACACACTGTCCGCAAACTGCCCGCACACTGCCCACACACTGTCCGCAAACTGCCCACACACTGCCCACAAACTGCCCACACACTGCCCACACACTGCCCACACACTGTCCGCAAACTGCCCACACACTGCCCACTCACTGCCCACACACTGCCGACACACTGCCCACATACTGTCCGCAAACTGCCCACACACTGCACACACTGCCCGCACACTGTCCACACACTGCCCACACACTGCCCTCACACTGTCCACACAATGCCCACACACTGTCCGCAAACTGCCCACACACTGCCCACACACTGCCCACACACTGTCCGCAAACTGCACACACACTGTCCTCACACTGCCCACACACTGTCTGCAAACTGACCACACACTGCCCACACACTGCCCACACACTGCCCACACACTGCCCACACACTGCCCACACACTGCCCTCACACTGCCCACACACTGCCCTCACACTGCCCTCACACTGCCCACACACTGCCCTCACACTGCCCACACACTTCCCTCACACTGCCCTCACACTGCCCACACACTGCCCACACACTGCCCACACACTGCCCTCACACTGCCCACACACTGCCCTCACACTGCCCTCACACTGCCCTCACACTGTCCACACACTGCCCACACAATGCCCGCACACTGCCCACACACTGCCATCACACTGCCCACACACTTCCCTCACACTGCCCTCACACTGCCCACACACTGCCCACACACTGCCCACACACTGCCCTCACACTGCCCACACACTGCCCTCACACTGACCTCACACTGCCCTCACACTGCCCACACACTGCCCTCACACTGCCCTCACAATGCACTCACACTGCCCACACACCGCCCACACACTGCCCACACACTGTCCTCACACTGTCCACACACTGCCCACACACTGCCCGCACACTGCCCTCACACTGCCCACACACTGCCCACACACTGCCCACACACTGCCCACACACTGCCCTCACACTGCCCACACACTGCCCTCACACTGCCCACACACTTCCCTCACACTGCCCTCACACTGCCCACACACTGCCCACACACTGCCCACACACTGCCCTCACACTGCCCACACACTGCCCTCACACTGCCCTCACACTGCCCTCACACTGCCCTCACACTGCATTCACACTGCCCTCACACTGCCCACACACTGCCCACACACTGCCCACACACTGACCTCACACTGCCCACACACTGCCCTCACACTGCCCTCACACTGCCCTCACAATGCACTCACACTGCCCTCACACTGACCACACAATGTCCACACACTGCCCACACACTGCCCTCACACTGCCCTCACACTGCACACACACTGCCCACACACTGCCCTCACACTGCCCTCACACTGCCCTCACACTGCCCTCACACTGCCCACACACTGCCCTCACACTGCCCTCACACTGCCCGCACACTGCCCTCACACTGCCCACACACTGCCCTCACACTGCCCACACACTGCCCTCACACTGCCCTCACACTGCTTTCACACTGCCCTCACACTGCCCGCACACTGCCCACATACTGCCCTCACACTGCCCGCACACTGCCCGCAAACTGCCCACACACTGCCCACACACTGCCCTCACACTGCCCTCACACTGCCCACACACTGCCCTCACACTGCCCTCACAGTGCCCACAGACTGCCCACACACTGCCCTCACACTGCCCTCATACTGCTCTCACACTGCCCTCACACTGCCCAAACTCTGTCCGCAAACTGCCCACACACTGCCCACACACTGCCCACACACTGTCCTCAAACTGCCCGCACACTGCCCACACACTGTCCGCAAACTGCCCACACACTGCCCACAAACTGCCCACACACTGCCCACACACTGCCCACACACTGCCCACTCACTGCCCACACACTGCCGACACACTGCCCACATACTGTCCGCAAACTGCCCACACACTGCACACACTGCCAGCACACTGTCCACACACTGCCCACACACTGCCCTCACACTGTCCACACAATGCCCACACACTGTCCGCAAACTGCCCACACACTGCCCACACACTGCCCACACACTGTCCACACACTGCCCACACACTGCCCACACACTGCCCACACACTGCCCACACACTGCCCACACACTGCCCACACACTGTCCGCAAACTGCACACACACTGTCCTCACAATGCCAACACACTGTCTGCAAACTGACCACACACTGCCCACACACTGCCCTCACACTGCCCTCACACTGCCCACACACTGTCCACACACTGCCCGCACACTGCCCTCACACTGCCCACACACTGTCCACACACTGCCCTCACACTGCCCTCACACTGCCCACACACTGCCCACACACTGCCCACACACTGCCCTCACACTGCCCACACACTGCCCACACACTGCCCTCACACTGCCCACACACTGCCCGCACACTGCCCTCACACTGCCCACACACTGCCCTCACACTGCCCACACACTGCCCTCACACTGCCCTCACACTGCCCTCACACTGCCAACACACTGTCCTCACACTGCTTTCACACTGCCCTCACACTGCCCACACACTGCCCACACACTGCCCACACACTGCCCTCACACTGCCATCACACTGCCCACACACTGCCCACACACTGCCCTCACACTGCCCTCACACTGCCATCACACTTCCCTCACACTGCCCACACACTGCCCTCACACTGCCCTCACACTGCCCGCACACTGCCCTCACACTGCCCACACACTGCCCTCACACTGCCCTCACACTGCTTTCACACTGCCCTCATACTGCCCGCACACTGCCCACATACTGCCCTCACACTGCCCGCACACTGCCCGCAAACTGCCCACACACTGCCCACACACTGCCCTCACACTGCCCTCACACTGCCCACACACTGCCCTCACACTGCCCTCACACTGCACTCACACTGCCCTCACACTGCCCAAACTCTGTCCGCAAACTGCCCACACACTGCCCACACACTGCCCACACACTGTCCGCAAACTGCCCGCACACTGCCCACACACTGTCCGCAAACTGCCCACACACTGCCCACAAACTGCCCACACACTGCCCACACACTGCCCACACACTGTCCGCAAACTGCCCACACACTGCCCACTCACTGCCCACACACTGCCGACACACTGCCCACATACTGTCCGCAAACTGCCCACACACTGCACACACTGCCCGCACACTGTCCACACACTGCCCACACACTGCCCTCACACTGTCCACACAATGCCCACACACTGTCCGCAAACTGCCCACACACTGCCCACACACTGCCCACACACTGTCCGCAAACTGCACACACACTGTCCTCACACTGCCCACACACTGTCTGCAAACTGACCACACACTGCCCACACACTGCCCACACACTGCCCACACACTGCCCACACACTGCCCACACACTGCCCTCACACTGCCCACACACTGCCCTCACACTGCCCTCACACTGCCCACACACTGCCCTCACACTGCCCACACACTTCCCTCACACTGCCCTCACACTGCCCACACACTGCCCACACACTGCCCACACACTGCCCTCACACTGCCCACACACTGCCCTCACACTGCCCTCACACTGCCCTCACACTGTCCACACACTGCCCACACAATGCCCGCACACTGCCCACACACTGCCATCACACTGCCCACACACTTCCCTCACACTGCCCTCACACTGCCCACACACTGCCCACACACTGCCCACACACTGCCCTCACACTGCCCACACACTGCCCTCACACTGACCTCACACTGCCCTCACACTGCCCACACACTGCCCTCACACTGCCCTCACAATGCACTCACACTGCCCACACACCGCCCACACACTGCCCACACACTGTCCTCACACTGTCCACACACTGCCCACACACTGCCCGCACACTGCCCTCACACTGCCCACACACTGCCCACACACTGCCCACACACTGCCCACACACTGCCCTCACACTGCCCACACACTGCCCTCACACTGCCCACACACTTCCCTCACACTGCCCTCACACTGCCCACACACTGCCCACACACTGCCCACACACTGCCCTCACACTGCCCACACACTGCCCTCACACTGCCCTCACACTGCCCTCACACTGCCCTCACACTGCCCACACACTGCCCTCACACTGCCCACACACTTCCCTCACACTGCCCTCACACTGTCCACACACTGCCCACACACTGCCCACACACTGCCCTCACACTGCCCACACACTGCCCTCACACTGCCCTCACACTGCCCTCACACTGCCCACACACTGCCCTCACACTTCGCTCACAATGCACTCACACTGCCCACACACTGCCCACACACTGCCCGCACACTGCCCTCACACTGCCCACACAGTGCCCTCACACTGCCCACACACTGCACTCACACTGCCCACACACTGCCCTCACACTGCCCTCACACTGCCCACACACTGCCCTCACACTGCCCTCACACTGCCCACACACTGCCCACACACTGCCCTCACACTGCCCTCACACTGCCCACACACTGCCCACACACTGCCCTCACACTGCCCACACACTGCCCACACACTGCCCACACACTGCCCTCACACTGCCCTCACACTGCCCACACACTGCCCACACACTGCCCGCACACTGCCCTCACACTGCCCACACACTGCCCACACACTGCCCACACACTGCCCTCACACTGCCCACAAACTGCCCACACACTGCCCACACACACTGCCCTCACACTGCCCTCACACTGCCCTCACACTGCCCTCACACTGCTTTCACACTGCCCTCACACTGCCCACACACTGCCCTCACACTGCCCTCACACTGCCCTCACACTGTCCTCACACTGCTTTCACACTGCCCTCACACTGCCCACACACTGCCCACACACTGCCCTCACACTGCCCACACACTGCCCTCACACTGCCCTCACACTGCCCACACACTGCCCACACACTGCCCTCACACTGCCCACACACTGCCCTCACACTGCCCACACACTGCCCACACACTGACCTCACACTGCCCACACACTGCCCTCACACTGCCCTCACACTGCCCTCACAATGCACTCACACTGCCCTCACACTGACCACACAATGTCCACACACTGCCCACACACTGCCCTCACACTGCCCTCACACTGCACACACACTGCCCACACACTGCCCTCACACTGCCCTCACACTGCCCTCACACTGCCCTCACACTGCCCACACACTGCCCTCACACTGCCCTCACACTGCCCGCACACTGCCCTCACACTGCCCACACACTGCCCTCACACTGCCCACACACTGCCCTCACACTGCCCTCACACTGCTTTCACACTGCCCTCACACTGCCCGCACACTGCCCACATACTGCCCTCACACTGCCCGCACACTGCCCGCAAACTGCCCACACACTGCCCACACACTGCCCTCACACTGCCCTCACACTGCCCACACACTGCCCTCACACTGCCCTCACAGTGCCCACAGACTGCCCACACACTGCCCTCACACTGCCCTAATACTGCACTCACACTGCCCTCACACTGCCCGCAAACTGCCCACACACTGCCCACACACTGCCCACACACTGTCCGCAAACTGCCCGCACACTGCCCACACACTGTCCGCAAACTGCCCACACACTGCCCACAAACTGCCCACACACTGCCCACACACTGCCCACACACTGTCCGCAAACTGCCCACACACTGCCCACTCACTGCCCACACACTGCCGACACACTGCCCACATACTGTCCGCAAACTGCCCACACACTGCACACACTGCCCGCACACTGTCCACACACTGCCCACACACTGCCCTCACACTGTCCACACAATGCCCACACACTGTCCGCAAACTGCCCACACACTGCCCACACACTGCCCACACACTGTCCACACACTGCCCACACACTGCCCACACACTGCCCACACACTGCCCACACACTGCCCACACACTGCCCACACACTGTCCGCAAACTGCACACACACTGTCCTCACACTGCCCACACACTGTCTGCAAACTGCCCACACACTGCCCACTCACTGCCCACACACTGCCGACACACTGCCCACATACTGTCCGCAAACTGCCCACACACTGCACACACTGCCCGCACACTGTCCACACACTGCCCACACACTGCCCTCACACTGTCCACACAACGCCCACACACTGTCCGCAAACTGCCCACACACTGCCCACACACTGCCCACACACTGTCCGCAAACTGCACACACACTGTCCTCACACTGCCCACACACTGTCCGCAAACTGCACACACACTGTCCTCACACTGCCCACACACTGTCTGCAAACTGACCACACACTGCCCACACACTGCCCACACACTGCCCACACACTGCCCACACACTGCCCTCACACTGCCCACACACTGCCCTCACACTGCCCTCACACTGCCCTCACACTGCCCACACACTGCCCTCACAATGCCCACACACTTCCCTCACACTGCCCTCACACTGCCCACACACTGCCCACACACTGCCCACACACTGCCCTCACACTGCCCACACACTGCCCTCACACTGCCCTCACACTGCCCTCACACTGTCCACACACTGCCCACACAATGCCCGCACACTGCCCACACACTTCACTCACACTGCCCTCAAACTGCCCACACACTGCCCACACACTGCCCACACACTGCCCACAAACTGCCCTCACACTGCCCACACACTGCCCACACACTGCCCTCACACACTGCCCTCACACTGCCCACACACTGCCCACACACTGCCCACACACTGCCCACACACTGCCCTCACACTGCCCTCACACTGCCCTCACACTGCCCTCACACACTGCCCTCACACTGCCCACACACTGCCCACACACTGCCCACACACTGCCCTCACACTGACCTCACACTGCCCTCACACTGCCCACACACTGCCCTCACACTGCCCTCACAATGCACTCACACTGCCCTCACACTGACCTCACACTGCCCTCACACTGCCCACACACTGCCCTCACACTGCCCTCACAATGCACTCACACAGCCCACACACTGCCCACACACTGCCCTCACACTGACCTCACACTGCCCTCACACTGCCCACACACTGCCCTCACACTGACCTCACACTGCCCTCACACTGCCCACACACTGCCCTCACACTGCCCTCACACTGTCCACACACTGCCCATACACTGCCCGCACACTGCCCTCACACTGCCCACACACTGCCCTCACACTGCCCACACACTGCACTCACACTGCCCACACACTGCCCTCACACTGCCCTCACACTGCCCTCACACTGCCCACACACTGCCCTCACACTGCCCTCACACTGCCCACACACTGCCCACACACTGCCCTCACACTGCCCTTACACTGCCCACACACTGCCCACACACTGCCCGCACACTGCCCTCACACTGCCCACACACTGCGCTCACACTGCCCACACACTGCCCACACACTGCCCACACACTGCCCTCACACTTCCCTCACACTGCCCACACACTGTCCACACACTGCCCGCACACTGCCCTCACACTGCCCACACACTGTCCACACACTGCCCTCACATTGCCCTCACACTGCCCACACACTGCCCACACACTGCCCTCACACTGCCCACACACTGCCCACACACTGCCCTCACACTGCCCACACACTGCCCACACACTGCCCTCACACTGCCCAAACACTGCCCGCACACTGCCCTCACACTGCCCACACACTGCCCTCACACTGCCCACACACTGCCCTCACACTGCCCTCACAATGCACTCACACTGCCCTCACACTGACCACACAATGTCAACACACTGCCCACACACTGCCCTCACACTGCCCTCACACTGCCCTCACACTGCCCACACACTGTCCTCACACTGCTTTCACACTGCCCTCACACTGCCCACACACTGCCCACACACTGCCCTCACACTGCCCACACACTGCCCTCACACTGCCCACACACTGCCCACACACTGACCTCACACTGCCCACACACTGCCCTCACACTGCCCTCACACTGCCCTCACAATGCACTCACACTGCCCTCACACTGACCACACAATGTCCACACACTGCCCACACACTGCCCTCACACTGCCCACACACTGCAAACACACTGCCCTCACACTGCCCACACACTGCCCTCACACTGCCCTCACACTGGCCGCACACTGCCCTCACACTGCCCACACACTGCCCTCACACTGCCCTCACACTGCTTTCACACTGCCCTCACACTGCCCGCACACTGCCCACATACTGCCCTCACACTGCCCGCACACTGCCCGCAAACTGCCCACACACTGCCCACACACTGCCCTCACACTGCCCTCACACTGCCCACACACTGCCCTCACACTGCCCTCACACTGCACTCACACTGCCCTCACACTGCCCAAACTCTGTCCGCAAACTGCCCACACACTGCCCACACACTGCCCACACACTGTCCGCAAACTGCCCGCACACTGCCCACACACTGTCCGCAAACTGCCCACACACTGCCCACAAAGTGCCCACACACTGCCCACACACTGCCCACACACTGTCCGCAAACTGCCCACACACTGCCCACTCACTGCCCACACACTGCCGACACACTGCCCACATACTGTCCGCAAACTGCCCACACACTGCACACACTGCCCGCACACTGTCCACACACTGCCCACACACTGCCCTCACACTGTCCACACAATGCCCACACACTGTCCGCAAACTGCCCACACACTGCCCACACACTGCCCACACACTTTCCGCAAACTGCACACACAATGTCCTCACACTGCCCACACACTGTCTGCAAACTGACCACACACTGCCCACACACTGCCCACACACTGCCCACACACTGCCCACACACTGCCCACACACTGCCCACACACTGCCCTCACACTGCCCACACACTGCCCTCACACTGCCCTCACACTGCCCTCACACTGCCCTCACACTGCCCACACACTTCCCTCACACTGCCCTCACACTGCCCACACACTGCCCACACACTGCCCACACACTGCCCTCACACTGCCCACACACTGCCCTCACACTGCCCTCACACTGCCCTCACACTGTCCACACACTGCCCACACAATGCCCGCACACTGCCCACACACTGCCCTCACACTGCCCACACACTTCCCTCACACTGCCCTCACACTGCCCACACACTGCCCACACACTGCCCACACACTGCCCTCACACTGCCCACACACTGCCCTCACACTGACCTCACACTGCCCTCACACTGCCCACACACTGCCCTCACACTGCCCTCACAATGCACTCACACTGCCCACACACCGCCCACACACTGCCCACACACTGTCCTCACACTGTCCACACACTGCCCACACACTGCCCGCACACTGCCCTCACACTGCCCACACACTGCCCTCACACTGCCCACACACTGCCCTCACACTGCCCTCACACTGCCCTCACACTGCCCACACACTGCCCTCACACTGCCCTCACACTGCCCACACACTGCCCACACACTGCCCTCACACTGCCCTCACACTGCCCACACATTGTCCACACACACTGCCCACACACTGTCCTCACACTGTCCACACACTGCCCACACACTGCCCTCACACACTGCCCTCACACTGCCCACACACTGCCCTCACACTGCCCACACACTGCCCTCACACTGCCCTCACACTGCCCTCACACTGCCCACACACTGCCCTCACACTGCCCTAACACTGCCCAAACACTGCCCACACACTGCCCTCACACTGCCCTCACACTGCCCACACACTGCCCACACACTGCCCGCACACTGCCCTCACACTGCCCACACACTGCGCTCACACTGCCCACACACTGCCCACACACTGCCCACACACTGCCCTCACACTGCCCTCACACTGCCCACACACTGCCCGCACACTGCCCACACACTGCCCTCACACTGCCCTCACACTGCCCTCACACTGCCCACACACTGCCCGCACACTGCCCTCACACTGCCCACACACTGCCCTCACACTGCCCACACACTGCCCTCACACTGCCCTCACAATGCACTCACACTGCCCTCACACTGACCACACAATGTCCACTCACTGCCCACACACTGCCCTCACACTGCCCACACACTGCAAAAACACTGCCCTCACACTGCCCACACACTGCCCTCACACTGCCCTCACACTGCCCGCACACTGCCCTCACACTGCCCACACACTGCCCTCACACTGCCCTCACACTGCTTTCACACTGCCCTCACACTGCCCGCACACTGCCCACATACTGCCCTCACACTGCCCGCACACTGCCCGCAAACTGCCCACACACTGCCCACACACTGCCCTCACACTGCCCTCACACTGCCCACACACTGCCCTCACACTGCCCTCACAGTGCCCACAGACTGCCCACACACTGCCCTCACACTGACCACACAATGTCCACACACTGCCCACACACTGCCCTCACACTGCCCACACACTGCAAAAAAACTGCCCTCACACTGCCCACACACTGCCCTCACACTGCCCTCACACTGCCCGCACACTGCCCTCACACTGCCCACACACTGCCCTCACACTGCCCACACACTGCCCTCACACTGCCCTCACACTGCTTTCACACTGCCCTCACACTGCCCGCACACTGCCCACATACTGCCCTCACACTGCCCGCACACTGCCCGCAAACTGCCCACACACTGCCCACACACTGCCCTCACACTGCCATCACACTGCCCTCACACTGCCCTCACACACTGCCCTCACACTGCCCACACACTGCCCACACACTGCCCACACACTGCCCTCACACTGACCTCACACTGCCCTCACACTGCCCACACACTGCCCTCACACTGCCCTCACAATGCACTCACACTGCCCTCACACTGATCTCACACTGCCCTCACACTGCCCACACACTGCCCTCACACTGCCCTCACAATGCACTCACACTGCCCACACACTGCCCACACACTGCCCTCACACTGACCTCACACTGCCCTCACACTGCCCACACACTGCCCTCACACTGACCTCACACTGCCCTCACACTGCCCACACACTGCCCTCACACTGCCCTCACACTGTCCACACACTGCCCACACACTGCCCGCACACTGCCCTCACACTGCCCACACACTGCCCTCACACTGCCCACACACTGCACTCACACTGCCCACACACTGCCCTCACACTGCCCTCACACTGCCCTCACACTGCCCACACACTGCCCTCACACTGCCCTCACACTGCCCACACACTGCCCACACACTGCCCTCACACTGCCCTCACACTGCCCACACACTGCCCACACACTGCCCGCACACTGCCCTCACACTGCCCACACACTGCGCTCACACTGCCCACACACTGCCCACACACTGCCCACACACTGCCCACACACTGCCCTCACACTGCCCTCACACTGCCCACACACTGTCCACACACTGCCCGCACACTGCCCTCACACTGCCCACACACTGTCCACACACTGCCCTCACACTGCCCTCACACTGCCCACACACTGCCCACACACTGCCCACACACTGCCCTCACACTGCCCACACACTGCCCACACACTGCCCTCACACTGCCCACACACTGCCCGCACACTGCCCTCACACTGCCCACAAACTGCCCTCACACTGCCCACACACTGCCCTCACACTGCCCTCACAATGCACTCACACTGCCCTCACACTGACCACACAATGTCAACACACTGCCCACACACTGCCCTCACACTGCCCTCACACTGCCCTCACACTGCCCACACACTGTCCTCACACTGCTTTTACACTGCCCTCACACTGCCCACACACTGCCCACACACTGCCCACACACTGCCCTCACACTGCCATCATACTGCCCACAAACTGCCCACACACTGCCCTCACACTGCCCACACACTGCCCTCACACTGCCCACACAATGCCCACACACTGACCTCACACTGCCCACACACTGCCCTCACACTGCCCTCACACTGCCCACACACTGCAAACACACTGCCCTCACACTGCCCACGCACTGCCCTCACACTGCCCTCACACTGCCCGCACACTGCCCTCACACTGCCCACACACTGCCCTCACACTGCCCTCACACTGCTTTCACACTGCCCTCATACTGCCCGCACACTGCCCACATACTGCCCTCACACTGCCCGCACACTGCCCGCAAACTGCCCACACACTGCCCACACACTGCCCTCACACTGCCCTCACACTGCCCACACACTGCCCTCACACTGCCCTCACACTGCACTCACACTGCCCTCACACTGCCCAAACTCTGTCCGCAAACTGCCCACACACTGCCCACACACTGCCCACACACTGTCCGCAAACTGCCCGCACACTGCCCACACACTGTCCGCAAACTGCCCACACACTGCCCACAAACTGCCCACACACTGCCCACACACTGCCCACACACTGTCCGCAAACTGCCCACACACTGCCCACTCACTGCCAACACACTGCCGACACACTGCCCACATACTGTCCGCAAACTGCCCACACACTGCACACACTGCCCGCACAATGTCCACACACTGCCCACACACTGCCCTCACACTGTCCACACAATGCCCACACACTGTCCGCAAACTGCCCACACACTGCCCACACACTGCCCACACACTGTCCGCAAACTGCACACACACTATCCTCACACTGCCCACACACTGCCCACACACTGCCCTCACACTGCCCACACACTGCCCTCACACTGCCCACACACTGCCCTCACACTGCCCTCACAATGCACTCACACTGCCCACACACCGCCCACACACTGCCCACACACTGTCCTCACACTGTCCACACACTGCCCACACACTGCCCACACACTGCCCTCACACTGCCCTCACACTGCCCTCACACTGCCCTCACACTGCATTCACACTGCGCTCACACTGCCCACACACTGCCCTCACACTGCCCACACACTTCCCTCACACTGCCCTCACACTGCACACACACTGCCCACACACTGCCCACACACTGCCCTCACACTGCCCACACACTGCCCTCACACTGCCCTCACACTGCCCTCACACTGCCCACATACTGCCCTCACACTTCGCTCACAATGCACTCACACTGCCCACACACTGCCCACACACTGCCCGCACACTGCCCTCACACTGCCCTCACACTGCCCTCACACTGCCCACACACTGCCCTCACACTGCCCTAACACTGCCCAAACACTGCCCACACACTGCCCTCACACTGCCCTCACACTGCCCACACACTGCCCACACACTGCCCGCACACTGCCCTCACACTGCCCACACACTGCGCTCACACTGCCCACACACTGCCCACACACTGCCCACACACTGCCCTCACACTGCCCTCACAATGCACTCACACTGCCCACACACCGCCCACACACTGCCCACACACTGTCCTCACACTGTCCACACACTGCCCACACACTGCCCGCAAACTGCCCTCACACTGCCCACACACTGCCCACACACTGCCCACACACTGCTCACACACTGCCCTCACACTGCCCACACACTGCCCTCACACTGCCCACACACTTCCCTCACACTGCCCTCACACTGCCCACACACTGCCCACACACTGCCCACACACTGCCCTCACACTGCCCACACACTGCCCTCACACTGCCCTCACACTGCCCTCACACTGCCCTCACACTGCATTCACACTGCGCTCACACTGCCCACACACTGCCCTCACACTGCCCACACACTTCCCTCACACTGCCCTCACACTGCACACACACTGCCCACACACTGCCCACACACTGCCCTCACACTGCCCACACACTGCCCTCACACTGCCCTCACACTGCCCTCACACTGCCCACACACTGCCCTCACACTTCGCTCACAATGCACTCACACTGCCCACACACTGCCCACACACTGCCCGCACACTGCCCTCACACTGCCCACACACTGCCCTCACACTGCCCACACACTGCACTCAGACTGCCCACACACTGCCCGCACACTGCCCTCACACTGCCCACACACTGCCCTCACACTGCCCACACACTGCCCTCACACTGCCCTCACAATGCACTCACACTGCCCTCACACTGACCACACAATGTCCACTCACTGCCCACACACTGCCCTCACACTGCCCACACACTGCCCTCACACTGCCCTCACACTGCCCTCACACTGTCCACACACTGCCCACACAATGCCCGCACACTGCCCACACACTGCCCTCACACTGCCCACACACTTCCCTCACACTGCCCTCACACTGCCCACACACTGCCCACACACTGCCCACACACTGCCCTCACACTGCCCACACACTGCCCTCACACTGACCTCACACTGCCCTCACACTGCCCACACACTGCCCTCACACTGCCCTCACAATGCACTCACACTGCCCACACACCGCCCACACACTGCCCACACACTGTCCTCACACTGTCCACACACTGCCCACACACTGCCCGCACACTGCCCTCACACTGCCCACACACTGCCCTCACACTGCCCACACACTGCCCTCACACTGCCCTCACACTGCCCTCACACTGCCCACACACTGCCCTCACACTGCCCTCACACTGCCCACACACTGCCCACACACTGCCCTCACACTGCCCTCACACTGCCCACACATTGTCCACACACACTGCCCACACACTGTCCTCACACTGTCCACACACTGCCCACACACTGCCCTCACACACTGCCCTCACACTGCCCACACACTGCCCTCACACTGCCCACACACTGCCCTCACACTGCCCTCACACTGCCCTCACACTGCCCACACACTGCCCTCACACTGCCCTAACACTGCCCAAACACTGCCCACACACTGCCCTCACACTGCCCTCACACTGCCCACACACTGCCCACACACTGCCCGCACACTGCCCTCACACTGCCCACACACTGCGCTCACACTGCCCACACACTGCCCACACACTGCCCACACACTGCCCTCACACTGCCCTCACACTGCCCACACACTGCCCGCACACTGCCCACACACTGCCCTCACACTGCCCTCACACTGCCCTCACACTGCCCACACACTGCCCGCACACTGCCCTCACACTGCCCACACACTGCCCTCACACTGCCCACACACTGCCCTCACACTGCCCTCACAATGCACTCACACTGCCCTCACACTGACCACACAATGTCCACTCACTGCCCACACACTGCCCTCACACTGCCCACACACTGCAAAAACACTGCCCTCACACTGCCCACACACTGCCCTCACACTGCCCTCACACTGCCCGCACACTGCCCTCACACTGCCCACACACTGCCCTCACACTGCCCTCACACTGCTTTCACACTGCCCTCACACTGCCCGCACACTGCCCACATACTGCCCTCACACTGCCCGCACACTGCCCGCAAACTGCCCACACACTGCCCACACACTGCCCTCACACTGCCCTCACACTGCCCACACACTGCCCTCACACTGCCCTCACAGTGCCCACAGACTGCCCACACACTGCCCTCACACTGACCACACAATGTCCACACACTGCCCACACACTGCCCTCACACTGCCCACACACTGCAAAAACACTGCCCTCACACTGCCCACACACTGCCCTCACACTGCCCTCACACTGCCCGCACACTGCCCTCACACTGCCCACACACTGCCCTCACACTGCCCACACACTGCCCTCACACTGCCCTCACACTGCTTTCACACTGCCCTCACACTGCCCGCACACTGCCCACATACTGCCCTCACACTGCCCGCACACTGCCCGCAAACTGCCCACACACTGCCCACACACTGCCCTCACACTGCCATCACACTGCCCTCACACTGCCCTCACACACTGCCCTCACACTGCCCACACACTGCCCACACACTGCCCACACACTGCCCTCACACTGACCTCACACTGCCCTCACACTGCCCACACACTGCCCTCACACTGCCCTCACAATGCACTCACACTGCCCTCACACTGACCTCACACTGCCCTCACACTGCCCACACACTGCCCTCACACTGCCCTCACAATGCACTCACACTGCCCACACACTGCCCACACACTGCCCTCACACTGACCTCACACTGCCCTCACACTGCCCACACACTGCCCTCACACTGACCTCACACTGCCCTCACACTGCCCACACACTGCCCTCACACTGCCCTCACACTGTCCACACACTGCCCACACACTGCCCGCACACTGCCCTCACACTGCCCACACACTGCCCTCACACTGCCCACACACTGCACTCACACTGCCCACACACTGCCCTCACACTGCCCTCACACTGCCCTCACACTGCCCACACACTGCCCTCACACTGCCCTCACACTGCCCACACACTGCCCACACACTGCCCTCACACTGCCCTCACACTGCCCACACACTGCCCACACACTGCCCGCACACTGCCCTCACACTGCCCACACACTGCGCTCACACTGCCCACACACTGCCCACACACTGCCCACACACTGCCCACACACTGCCCTCACACTGCCCTCACACTGCCCACACACTGTCCACACACTGCCCGCACACTGCCCTCACACTGCCCACACACTGTCCACACACTGCCCTCACACTGCCCTCACACTGCCCACACACTGCCCACACACTGCCCACACACTGCCCTCACACTGCCCACACACTGCCCACACACTGCCCTCACACTGCCCACACACTGCCCGCACACTGCCCTCACACTGCCCACAAACTGCCCTCACACTGCCCACACACTGCCCTCACACTGCCCTCACAATGCACTCACACTGCCCTCACACTGACCACACAATGTCAACACACTGCCCACACACTGCCCTCACTCTGCCCTCACACTGCCCTCACACTGCCCACACACTGTCCTCACACTGCTTTTACACTGCCCTCACACTGCCCACACACTGCCCACACACTGCCCACACACTGCCCTCACACTGCCATCATACTGCCCACAAACTGCCCACACACTGCCCTCACACTGCCCACACACTGCCCTCACACTGCCCACACACTGCCCACACACTGACCTCACACTGCCCACACACTGCCCTCACACTGCCCTCACACTGCCCACACACTGCAAACACACTGCCCTCACACTGCCCACGCACTGCCCTCACACTGCCCTCACACTGCCCGCACACTGCCCTCACACTGCCCACACACTGCCCTCACACTGCCCTCACACTGCTTTCACACTGCCCTCATACTGCCCGCACACTGCCCACATACTGCCCTCACACTGCCCGCACACTGCCCGCAAACTGCCCACACACTGCCCACACACTGCCCTCACACTGCCCTCACACTGCCCACACACTGCCCTCACACTGCCCTCACACTGCACTCACACTGCCCTCACACTGCCCAAACTCTGTCCGCAAACTGCCCACACACTGCCCACACACTGCCCACACACTGTCCGCAAACTGCCCGCACACTGCCCACACACTGTCCGCAAACTGCCCACACACTGCCCACAAACTGCCCACACACTGCCCACACACTGCCCACACACTGTCCGCAAACTGCCCACACACTGCCCACTCACTGCCAACACACTGCCGACACACTGCCCACATACTGTCCGCAAACTGCCCACACACTGCACACACTGCCCGCACACTGTCCACACACTGCCCACACACTGCCCTCACACTGTCCACACAATGCCCACACACTGTCCGCAAACTGCCCACACACTGCCCACACACTGCCCACACACTGTCCGCAAACTGCACACACACTATCCTCACACTGCCCACACACTGCCCTCACACTGCCCACACACTGCCCTCACACTGCCCTCACAATGCACTCACACTGCCCACACACCGCCCACACACTGCCCACACACTGTCCTCACACTGTCCACACACTGCCCACACACTGCCCGCAAACTGCCCTCACACTGCCCACACACTGCCCACACACTGCCCACACACTGCTCACACACTGCCCTCACACTGCCCACACACTGCCCTCACACTGCCCACACACTTCCCTCACACTGCCCTCACACTGCCCACACACTGCCCACACACTGCCCACACACTGCCCTCACACTGCCCACACACTGCCCTCACACTGCCCTCACACTGCCCTCACACTGCCCTCACACTGCATTCACACTGCGCTCACACTGCCCACACACTGCCCTCACACTGCCCACACACTTCCCTCACACTGCCCTCACACTGCACACACACTGCCCACACACTGCCCACACACTGCCCTCACACTGCCCACACACTGCCCTCACACTGCCCTCACACTGCCCTCACACTGCCCACACACTGCCCTCACACTTCGCTCACAATGCACTCACACTGCCCACACACTGCCCACACACTGCCCGCACACTGCCCTCACACTGCCCACACACTGCCCTCACACTGCCCACACACTGCACTCAGACTGCCCACACACTGCCCGCACACTGCCCTCACACTGCCCACACACTGCCCTCACACTGCCCACACACTGCCCTCACACTGCCCTCACAATGCACTCACACTGCCCTCACACTGACCACACAATGTCCACTCACTGCCCACACACTGCCCTCACACTGCCCACACACTGCAAAAACACTGCCCTCACACTGCCCACACACTGCCCTCACACTGCCCTCACACTGCCCGCACACTGCCCTCACACTGCCCACACACTGCCCTCACACTGCCCTCACACTGCTTTCACACTGCCCTCACACTGCCCGCACACTGCCCACATACTGCCCTCACACTGCCCGCACACTGCCCGCAAACTGCCCACACACTGCCCACACACTGCCCTCACACTGCCCTCACACTGCCCACACACTGCCCTCACACTGCCCTCACAGTGCCCACAGACTGCCCACACACTGCCCTCACACTGACCACACAATGTCCACACACTGCCCACACACTGCCCTCACACTGCCCACACACTGCAAAAACACTGCCCTCACACTGCCCACACACTGCCCTCACACTGCCCTCACACTGCCCGCACACTGCCCTCACACTGCCCACACACTGCCCTCACACTGCCCACACACTGCCCTCACACTGCCCTCACACTGCTTTCACACTGCCCTCACACTGCCCGCACACTGCCCACATACTGCCCTCACACTGCCCGCACACTGCCCGCAAACTGCCCACACACTGCCCACACACTGCCCTCACACTGCCATCACACTGCCCTCACACTGCCCTCACACACTGCCCTCACACTGCCCACACACTGCCCACACACTGACCTCACACTGCCCTCACACTGCCCACACACTGCCCTCACACTGCCCTCACAATGCACTCACACTGCCCTCACACTGACCTCACACTGCCCTCACACTGCCCACACACTGCCCTCACACTGCCCTCACAATGCACTCACACTGCCCACACACTGCCCACACACTGCCCTCACACTGACCTCACACTGCCCTCACACTGCCCACACACTGCCCTCACACTGACCTCACACTGCCCTCACACTGCCCACACACTGCCCTCACACTGCCCTCACACTGTCCACACACTGCCCACACACTGCCCGCACACTGCCCTCACACTGCCCACACACTGCCCTCACACTGCCCACACACTGCACTCACACTGCCCACACACTGCCCTCACACTGCCCTCACACTGCCCTCACACTGCCCACACACTGCCCTCACACTGCCCTCACACTGCCCACACACTGCCCACACACTGCCCTCACACTGCCCTCACACTGCCCACACACTGCCCACACACTGCCCGCACACTGCCCTCACACTGCCCACACACTGCGCTCACACTGCCCACACACTGCCCACACACTGCCCACACACTGCCCTCACACTGCCCTCACACTGCCCACACACTGTCCACACACTGCCCGCACACTGCCCTCACACTGCCCACACACTGTCCACACACTGCCCTCACACTGCCCTCACACTGCCCACACACTGCCCACACACTGCCCACACACTGCCCTCACACTGCCCACACACTGCCCACACACTGCCCTCACACTGCCCACACACTGCCCGCACACTGCCCTCACACTGCCCACAAACTGCCCTCACACTGCCCACACACTGCCCTCACACTGCCCTCACAATGCACTCACACTGCCCTCACACTGACCACACAATGTCAACACACTGCCCACACACTGCCCTCACACTGCCCTCACACTGCCCTCACACTGCCCACACACTGTCCTCACACTGCTTTTACACTGCCCTCACACTGCCCACACACTGCCCACACACTGCCCACACACTGCCCTCACACTGCCATCATACTGCCCACAAACTGCCCACACACTGCCCTCACACTGCCCACACACTGCCCTCACACTGCCCACACACTGCCCACACACTGACCTCACACTGCCCACACACTGCCCTCACACTGCCCTCACACTGCCCACACACTGCAAACACACTGCCCTCACACTGCCCACGCACTGCCCTCACACTGCCCTCACACTGCCCGCACACTGCCCTCACACTGCCCACACACTGCCCTCACACTGCCCTCACACTGCTTTCACACTGCCCTCATACTGCCCGCACACTGCCCACATACTGCCCTCACACTGCCCGCACACTGCCCGCAAACTGCCCACACACTGCCCACACACTGCCCTCACACTGCCCTCACACTGCCCACACACTGCCCTCACACTGCCCTCACACTGCACTCACACTGCCCTCACACTGCCCAAACTCTGTCCGCAAACTGCCCACACACTGCCCACACACTGCCCACACACTTTCCGCAAACTGCCCGCACACTGCCCACACACTGTCCGCAAACTGCCCACACACTGCCCACAAACTGCCCACACACTGCCCACACACTGCCCACACACTGTCCGCAAACTGCCCACACACTGCCCACACACTGCCCACACACTGTCCGCAAACTGCCCACACACTGCCCACTCACTGCCAACACACTGCCGACACACTGCCCACATACTGTCCGCAAACTGCCCACACACTGCACACACTGCCCGCACACTGTCCACACACTGCCCACACACTGCCCTCACACTGTCCACACAATGCCCACACACTGTCCGCAAACTGCCCACACACTGCCCACACACTGCCCACACACTGTCCGCAAACTGCACACACACTATCCTCACACTGCCCACACACTGCCCTCACACTGCCCACACACTGCCCTCACACTGCCCTCACAATGCACTCACACTGCCCACACACCGCCCACACACTGCCCACACACTGTCCTCACACTGTCCACACACTGCCCACACACTGCCCGCAAACTGCCCTCACACTGCCCTCACACTGCCCACACACTGCCCACACACTGCCCGCACACTGCCCTCACACTGCCCACACACTGCGCTCACACTGCCCACACACTGCCCACACACTGCCCACACACTGCCCTCACACTGCCCTCACACTGCCCACACACTGTCCACACACTGCCCGCACACTGCCCTCACACTGCCCACACACTGTCCACACACTGCCCTCACACTGCCCTCACACTGCCCACACACTGCCCACACACTGCCCACACACTGCCCTCACACTGCCCACACACTGCCCACACACTGCCCTCACACTGCCCACACACTGCCCGCACACTGCCCTCACACTGCCCACAAACTGCCCTCACACTGCCCACACACTGCCCTCACACTGCCCTCACAATGCACTCACACTGCCCTCACACTGACCACACAATGTCAACACACTGCCCACACACTGCCCTCACACTGCCCTCACACTGCCCTCACACTGCCCACACACTGTCCTCACACTGCTTTTACACTGCCCTCACACTGCCCACACACTGCCCACACACTGCCCACACACTGCCCTCACACTGCCATCATACTGCCCACAAACTGCCCACACACTGCCCTCACACTGCCCACACACTGCCCTCACACTGCCCACACACTGCCCACACACTGACCTCACACTGCCCACACACTGCCCTCACACTGCCCTCACACTGCCCACACACTGCAAACACACTGCCCTCACACTGCCCACGCACTGCCCTCACACTGCCCTCACACTGCCCGCACACTGCCCTCACACTGCCCACACACTGCCCTCACACTGCCCTCACACTGCTTTCACACTGCCCTCATACTGCCCGCACACTGCCCACATACTGCCCTCACACTGCCCGCACACTGCCCGCAAACTGCCCACACACTGCCCACACACTGCCCTCACACTGCCCTCACACTGCCCACACACTGCCCACACACTGCCCGCACACTGCCCTCACACTGCCCACACACTGCCCTCACACTGCCCAGACACTGCACTCAGACTGCCCACACACTGCCCTCACACTGCCCTCACACTGCCCACACACTGCCCTCACACTGCCCTCACACTGCCCACACACTGCCCACACACTGCCCTCACACTGCCCTCACACTGCCCACACACTGCCCACACACTGCCCTCACACTGCCCACACACTGCCCACACACTGCCCACACACACTGCCCTCACACTGCCCTCACACTGCCCTCACACTGCCCTCACACTGCTTTCACACTGCCCTCACACTGCCCACACACTGCCCTCACACTGCCCTCACACTGCCCTCACACTGTCCTCACACTGCTTTCGCACTGCCCTCACACTGCCCACACACTGCCCACACACTGCCCTCACACTGCCCACACACTGCCCTCACACTGCCCTCACACTGCCCACACACTGCCCACACACTGCCCTCACACTGCCCACACACTGCCCTCACACTGCCCACACACTGCCCACACACTGACCTCACACTGCCCACACACTGCCCTCACACTGCCCTCACACTGCCCTCACAATGCACTCACACTGCCCTCACACTGACCACACAATGTCCACACACTGCCCACACACTGCCCTCACACTGCCCTCACACTGCCCACACACTGCCCACACACTGCCCTCACACTGCCCTCACACTGCCCTCACACTGCCCTCACACTGCCCACACACTGCCCTCACACTGCCCTCACACTGCCCACACACTGCCCTCACACTGCCCTCACAGTGCCCACAGACTGCCCACACACTGTCCTCACACTGCCCTCATACTGCACTCACACTGCCCTCACACTGCCCAAACTCTGTCCGCAAACTGCCCACACACTGCCCACACACTGCCCACACACTGTCCGCAAACTGCCCGCACACTGCCCACACACTGTCCGCAAACTACCCACACACTGCCCACAAACTGCCCACACACTGCCCACACACTGCCCACACACTGTCCGCAAACTGCCCACACACTGCCCACTCACTGCCCACACACTGCGGACACACTGCCCACATACTGTCCGCAAACTGCCCACACACTGCACACACTGCCCGCACACTGTCCACATACTGCCCTCACACTGCCCGCACACTGCCCGCAAACTGCCCACACACTGCCCACACACTGCCCTCACACTGCCCTCACACTGCCCACACACTGCCCTCACACTGCCCTCACACTGCACTCACACTGCCCTCACACTGCCCAAACTCTGTCCGCAAACTGCCCACACACTGCCCACACACTGCCCACACACTGTCCGCAAACTGCCCGCACACTGCCCACACACTGTCCGCAAACTGCCCACACACTGCCCACAAACTGCCCACACACTGCCCACACACTGCCCACACACTGTCCGCAAACTGCCCACACACTGCCCACTCACTGCCAACACACTGCCGACACACTGCCCACATACTGTCCGCAAACTGCCCACACACTGCACACACTGCCCGCACACTGTCCACACACTGCCCACACACTGCCCTCACACTGTCCACACAATGCCCACACACTGTCCGCAAACTGCCCACACACTGCCCACACACTGCCCACACACTGTCCGCAAACTGCACACACACTATCCTCACACTGCCCACACACTGCCCTCACACTGCCCACACACTGCCCTCACACTGCCCTCACAATGCACTCACACTGCCCACACACCGCCCACACACTGCCCACACACTGTCCTCACACTGTCCACACACTGCCCACACACTGCCCGCAAACTGCCCTCACACTGCCCTCACACTGCCCACACACTGCCCACACACTGCCCGCACACTGCCCTCACACTGCCCACACACTGCGCTCACACTGCCCACACACTGCCCACACACTGCCCACACACTGCCCTCACACTGCCCTCACACTGCCCACACACTGTCCACACACTGCCCGCACACTGCCCTCACACTGCCCACACACTGTCCACACACTGCCCTCACACTGCCCTCACACTGCCCACACACTGCCCACACACTGCCCACACACTGCCCTCACACTGCCCACACACTGCCCACACACTGCCCTCACACTGCCCACACACTGCCCGCACACTGCCCTCACACTGCCCACAAACTGCCCTCACACTGCCCACACACTGCCCTCACACTGCCCTCACAATGCACTCACACTGCCCTCACACTGACCACACAATGTCAACACACTGCCCACACACTGCCCTCACACTGCCCTCACACTGCCCTCACACTGCCCACACACTGTCCTCACACTGCTTTTACACTGCCCTCACACTGCCCACACACTGCCCACACACTGCCCACACACTGCCCTCACACTGCCATCATACTGCCCACAAACTGCCCACACACTGCCCTCACACTGCCCACACACTGCCCTCACACTGCCCACACACTGCCCACACACTGACCTCACACTGCCCACACACTGCCCTCACACTGCCCTCACACTGCCCACACACTGCAAACACACTGCCCTCACACTGCCCACGCACTGCCCTCACACTGCCCTCACACTGCCCGCACACTGCCCTCACACTGCCCACACACTGCCCTCACACTGCCCTCACACTGCTTTCACACTGCCCTCATACTGCCCGCACACTGCCCACATACTGCCCTCACACTGCCCGCACACTGCCCGCAAACTGCCCACACACTGCCCACACACTGCCCTCACACTGCCCTCACACTGCCCACACACTGCCCACACACTGCCCGCACACTGCCCTCACACTGCCCACACACTGCCCTCACACTGCCCAGACACTGCACTCAGACTGCCCACACACTGCCCTCACACTGCCCTCACACTGCCCACACACTGCCCTCACACTGCCCTCACACTGCCCACACACTGCCCACACACTGCCCACACACACTGCCCTCACACTGCCCTCACACTGCCCTCACACTGCCCTCACACTGCTTTCACACTGCCCTCACACTGCCCACACACTGCCCTCACACTGCCCTCACACTGCCCTCACACTGTCCTCACACTGCTTTCGCACTGCCCTCACACTGCCCACACACTGCCCACACACTGCCCTCACACTGCCCACACACTGCCCTCACACTGCCCTCACACTGCCCACACACTGCCCACACACTGCCCTCACACTGCCCACACACTGCCCTCACACTGCCCACACACTGCCCACACACTGACCTCACACTGCCCACACACTGCCCTCACACTGCCCTCACACTGCCCTCACAATGCACTCACACTGCCCTCACACTGACCACACAATGTCCACACACTGCCCACACACTGCCCTCACACTGCCCTCACACTGCCCACACACTGCCCACACACTGCCCTCACACTGCCCTCACACTGCCCTCACACTGCCCTCACACTGCCCACACACTGCCCTCACACTGCCCTCACACTGCCCACACACTGCCCTCACACTGCCCTCACAGTGCCCACAGACTGCCCACACACTGTCCTCACACTGCCCTCATACTGCACTCACACTGCCCTCACACTGCCCAAACTCTGTCCGCAAACTGCCCACACACTGCCCACACACTGCCCACACACTGTCCGCAAACTGCCCGCACACTGCCCACACACTGTCCGCAAACTACCCACACACTGCCCACAAACTGCCCACACACTGCCCACACACTGCCCACACACTGTCCGCAAACTGCCCACACACTGCCCACTCACTGCCCACACACTGCGGACACACTGCCCACATACTGTCCGCAAACTGCCCACACACTGCACACACTGCCCGCACACTGTCCACACACTGCCCACACACTGCCCACACACTGCCCTCACACTGTTCACACAATGCCCACACACTGTCCGCAAACTGCCCACACACTGCCCACACACTGCCCACACACTGTCCGCAAACTGCACACACACTGTCCTCACACTGCCCACACACTGTCTGCAAACTGACCACACACTGCCCACACACTGCCCACACACTGCCCACACACTGTCCGCATACTGCCCACACACTGCCCACTCACTGCCCACACACTGCCGACACACTGCCCACATACTGTCCGCAAACTGCCCACACACTGCACACACTGCCCGCACACTGTCCACACACTGCCCACACACTGCCCTCACACTGTCCACACAATGCCCACACACTGTCCGCAAACTGCCCACACACTGCCCGCACACTGCCCTCACACTGCCCACACACTGCCCTCACACTGCCCTCACACTGCTTTCACACTGCCCTCATACTGCCCGCACACTGCCCACATACTGCCCTCACACTGCCCGCACACTGCCCGCAAACTGCCCACACACTGCCCACACACTGCCCTCACACTGCCCTCACACTGCCCACACACTGCCCTCACACTGCCCTCACACTGCACTCACACTGCCCTCACACTGCCCAAACTCTGTCCGCAAACTGCCCACACACTGCCCACACACTGCCCACACACTGTCCGCAAACTGCCCGCACACTGCCCACACACTGTCCGCAAACTGCCCACACACTGCCCACAAACTGCCCACACACTGCCCACACACTGCCCACACACTGTCCGCAAACTGCCCACACACTGCCCACTCACTGCCAACACACTGCCGACACACTGCCCACATACTGTCCGCAAACTGCCCACACACTGCACACACTGCCCGCACACTGTCCACACACTGCCCACACACTGCCCTCACACTGTCCACACAATGCCCACACACTGTCCGCAAACTGCCCACACACTGCCCACACACTGCCCACACACTGTCCGCAAACTGCACACACACTATCCTCACACTGCCCACACACTGCCCTCACACTGCCCACACACTGCCCTCACACTGCCCTCACAATGCACTCACACTGCCCACACACCGCCCACACACTGCCCACACACTGTCCTCACACTGTCCACACACTGTACACACACTGCCCGCAAACTGCCCTCACACTGCCCTCACACTGCCCACACACTGCCCACACACTGCCCGCACACTGCCCTCACACTGCCCACACACTGCGCTCACACTGCCCACACACTGCCCACACACTGCCCACACACTGCCCTCACACTGCCCTCACACTGCCCACACACTGTCCACACACTGCCCGCACACTGCCCTCACACTGCCCACACACTGTCCACACACTGCCCTCACACTGCCCTCACACTGCCCACACACTGCCCACACACTGCCCACACACTGCCCTCACACTGCCCACACACTGCCCACACACTGCCCTCACACTGCCCACACACTGCCCGCACACTGCCCTCACACTGCCCACAAACTGCCCTCACACTGCCCACACACTGCCCTCACACTGCCCTCACAATGCACTCACACTGCCCTCACACTGACCACACAATGTCAACACACTGCCCACACACTGCCCTCACACTGCCCTCACACTGCCCTCACACTGCCCACACACTGTCCTCACACTGCTTTTACACTGCCCTCACACTGCCCACACACTGCCCACACACTGCCCACACACTGCCCTCACACTGCCATCATACTGCCCACAAACTGCCCACACACTGCCCTCACACTGCCCACACACTGCCCTCACACTGCCCACACACTGCCCACACACTGACCTCACACTGCCCACACACTGCCCTCACACTGCCCTCACACTGCCCACACACTGCAAACACACTGCCCTCACACTGCCCACGCACTGCCCTCACACTGCCCTCACACTGCCCGCACACTGCCCTCACACTGCCCACACACTGCCCTCACACTGCCCTCACACTGCTTTCACACTGCCCTCATACTGCCCGCACACTGCCCACATACTGCCCTCACACTGCCCGCACACTGCCCGCACACTGCCCACACAATGCCCACACACTGCCCTCACACTGCCCTCACACTGCCCACACACTGCCCTCACACTGCCCTCACACTGCACTCACACTGCCCTCACACTGCCCAAACTCTGTCCGCAAACTGCCCACACACTGCCCACACACTGCCCACACACTGTCCGCAAACTGCCCGCACACTGCCCACACACTGTCCGCAAACTGCCCACACACTGCCCACAAACTGCCCACACACTGCCCACACACTGCCCACACACTGTCCGCAAACTGCCCACACACTGCCCACTCACTGCCAACACACTGCCGACACACTGCCCACATACTGTCCGCAAACTGCCCACACACTGCACACACTGCCCGCACACTGTCCACACACTGCCCACACACTGCCCTCACACTGTCCACACAATGCCCACACACTGTCCGCAAACTGCCCACACACTGCCCACACACTGCCCACACACTGTCCGCAAACTGCACACACACTATCCTCACACTGCCCACACACTGCCCTCACACTGCCCACACACTGCCCTCACACTGCCCTCACAATGCACTCACACTGCCCACACACCGCCCACACACTGCCCACACACTGTCCTCACACTGTCCACACACTGCCCACACACTGCCCGCAAACTGCCCTCACACTGCCCACACACTGCCCACACACTGCCCACACACTGCTCACACACTGCCCTCACACTGCCCACACACTGCCCTCACACTGCCCACACACTTCCCTCACACTGCCCTCACACTGCCCACACACTGCCCACACACTGCCCACACACTGCCCTCACACTGCCCACACACTGCCCTCACACTGCCCTCACACTGCCCTCACACTGCCCTCACACTGCATTCACACTGCGCTCACACTGCCCACACACTGCCCTCACACTGCCCACACACTTCCCTCACACTGCCCTCACACTGCCCACACACTGCCCACACACTGCCCACACACTGCCCTCACACTGCCCACACACTGCCCTCACACTGCCCTCACACTGCCCTCACACTGCCCACACACTGCCCTCACACTTCGCTCACAATGCACTCACACTGCCCACACACTGCCCACACACTGCCCGCACACTGCCCTCACACTGCCCACACACTGCCCTCACACTGCCCACACACTGCACTCAGACTGCCCACACACTGCCCTCACACTGCCCTCACACTGCCCACACACTGCCCTCACACTGCCCACACACTGCCCACACACTGCCCTCACACTGCCCTCACACTGCCCACACACTGCCCACACACTGCCCTCACACTGCCCACACACTGCCCACACACTGCCCACACACACTGCCCTCACACTGCCCTCACACTGCCCTCACACTGCCCTCACACTGCTTTCACACTGCCCTCACACTGCCCACACACTGCCCTCACACTGCCCTCACACTGCCCTCACACTGTCCTCACACTGCTTTCGCACTGCCCTCACACTGCCCACACACTGCCCACACACTGCCCTCACACTGCCCACACACTGCCCTCACACTGCCCTCACACTGCCCACACACTGCCCACACACTGCCCTCACACTGCCCACACACTGCCCTCACACTGCCCACACACTGCCCACACACTGACCTCACACTGCCCACACACTGCCCTCACACTGCCCTCACACTGCCCTCACAATGCACTCACACTGCCCTCACACTGACCACACAATGTCCACACACTGCCCACACACTGCCCTCACACTGCCCTCACACTGCCCACACACTGCCCACACACTGCCCTCACACTGCCCTCACACTGCCCTAACACTGCCCTCACACTGCCCACACACTGCCCTCACACTGCCCTCACACTGCCCACACACTGCCCTCACACTGCCCTCACAGTGCCCACAGACTGCCCACACACTGTCCTCACACTGCCCTCATACTGCACTCACACTGCCCTCACACTGCCCAAACTCTGTCCGCAAACTGCCCACACACTGCCCACACACTGCCCACACACTGTCCGCAAACTGCCCGCACACTGCCCACACACTGTCCGCAAACTACCCACACACTGCCCACAAACTGCCCACACACTGCCCACACACTGCCCACACACTGTCCGCAAACTGCCCACACACTGCCCACTCACTGCCCACACACTGCGGACACACTGCCCACATACTGTCCGCAAACTGCCCACACACTGCACACACTGCCCGCACACTGTCCACACACTGCCCACACACTGCCCACACACTGCCCTCACACTGTTCACACAATGCCCACACACTGTCCGCAAACTGCCCACACACTGCCCACACACTGCCCACACACTGTCCGCAAACTGCACACACACTGTCCTCACACTGCCCACACACTGTCTGCAAACTGACCACACACTGCCCACACACTGCCCACACACTGCCCACACACTGTCCGCATACTGCCCACACACTGCCCACTCACTGCCCACACACTGCCGACACACTGCCCACATACTGTCCGCAAACTGCCCACACACTGCACACACTGCCCGCACACTGTCCACACACTGCCCACACACTGCCCTCACACTGTCCACACAATGCCCACACACTGTCCGCAAACTGCCCACACACTGCCCACACACTGCCCACACACTGTCCGCAAACTGCACACACACTGTCCTCACACTGCCCACACACTGTCCGCAAACTGCCCATAAACTGCCCACACACTGCCCACACACTGTCCGCAAACTGCACACACACTGTCCTCACACTGCCCACACACTGCCCACACACTGCCCACACACTGCCCACATACTGCCCTCACACTGCCCACACACTGCCCTCACACTGCCCTCACACTGCCCTCACACTGCCCACACACTGCCCTCACAATGCCCACACACTTCCCTCAAACTGCCCTCACACTGCCCACACACTGCCCACACACTGCCCACACACTGCCCTCACACTGCCCACACACTGCCCTCACACTGCCCTCACACTGCCCTCACACTTTCCACACACTGCCCACACAATGCCCGCACACTGCCCACGCACTTCCCTCACACTGCCCTCACACTGCCCACACACTGCCCACACACTGCCCACACACTGCCCACACACTGCCCTCACACTGCCCACACACTGCCCACACACTGCCCTCACACACTGCCCTCACACTGCCCACACACTGCCCACACACTGCCCACACACTGCCCTCACACTGCCCTCACACTGCCCTCACACACTGCCCTCACACTGCCCACACACTGCCCACACACTGCCCACACACTGCCCTCACACTGACCTCACACTGCCCTCACACTGCCCACACACTGCCCTCACACTGCCCTCACAATGCACTCACACTGCCCTCACACTGACCTCACACTGCCCTCACACTGCCCACACAATGCCCTCACACTGCCCTCACAATGCACTCACACTGCCCACACACTGCCCACACACTGCCCTCACACTGACCTCACACTGCCCTCACACTGCCCACACACTGCCCTCACACTGACCTCACACTGCCCTCACACTGCCCACACACTGCCCTCACACTGCCCTCACACTGTCCACACACTGCCCACACACTGCCCGCACACTGTCCTCACACTGCCCACACACTGCCCTCACACTGCCCACACACTGCACTCACACTGCCCACACACTGCCCTCACACTGCCCTCACACTGCCCTCACACTGCCCACACACTGCCCTCACACTGCCCTCACACTGCCCACACACTGCCCACACACTGCCCTCACACTGCCCTCACACTGCCCACACACTGCCCAAACACTGCCCGAACACTGCCCTCACACTGCCCACACACTGCGCTCACACTGCCCACACACTGCCCACACACTGCCCACACACTGCCCTCACACTGCCCTCACACTGCCCACACACTGTCCACACACTGCCCGCACACTGCCCTCACACTGCCCACACACTGTCCACACACTGCCCTCACACTGCCGTCACACTGCCCACACACTGCCCACACACTGCCCACACACTGCCCTCACACTGCCCACACACTGCCCACACACTGCCCTCACACTGCCCACACACTGCCCGCACACTGCCCTCACACTGCCCACACACTGCCCTCACACTGCCCACACACTGCCCTCACACTGCCCTCACAATGCACTCACACTGCCCTCACACTGACCACACAATGTCAACACACTGCCCACACACTGCCCTCACACTGCCCTCACACTTCCCTCACACTGCCCACACACTGTCCTCACACTGCTTTCACACTGCCCTCACACTGCCCACACACTGCCCACACACTGCCCACACACTGCCCTCACATTGCCATCACACTGCCCACACACTGCCCACACACTGCCCTCACACTGCCCTCACACTGCCCACACACTGCCCTCACACTGCCCACACACTGCCCGCACACTGCGCTCACACTGCCCACACACTGCCCTCACACTGCCCTCACACTGCCCTCACACTGCCCTCACAATGCACTCACACTGCCCTCACACTGACCACACAATGTCAACACACTGCCCACACACTGCCCTCACACTGCCCTCACACTGCCCTCACACTGCCCACACACTGTCCTCACACTGCTTTCACACTGCCCTCACACTGCCCACACACTGCCCACACACTGCCCACACACTGCCCTCACACTGCCATCACACTGCCCAATCACTGCCCACACACTGCCCTCACACTGCCCTCACACTGCCCACACACTGCCCTCACACTGCCCACACACTGCCCACACACTGTGCGCAAACTGCCCGCACACTGCCCACACACTGTCCGCAAACTGCCCACACACTGCCCACAAACTGCCCACACACTGCCCACACACTGCCCACACACTGTCCGCAAACTGCCCACACACTGCCCACTCACTGCCCACACACTGCCGACACACTGCCCACATACTGTCCGCAAACTGCCCACACACTGCACACACTGCCCGCACACTGTCCACACACTGCCCACACACTGCCCTCACACTGTCCACACAATGCCCACACACTGTCCGCAAACTGCCCACACACTGCCCACACACTGCCCACACACTGTCCGCAAACTGCACACACACTGTCCTCACACTGCCCACACACTGTCTGCAAACTGACCACACACTGCCCACACACTGCCCACACACTGCCCACACACTGCCCACACACTGCCCTCACACTGCCTACACACTGCCCTCACACTGCCCTCACACTGCCCTCACACTGCCCACACACTGCCCTCACACTGCCCACAGACTTCCCTCACACTGCCCTCACACTGCCCACACACTGCCCACACACTGCCCACACACTGCCCTCACACTGCCCACACACTGCCCTCACACTGCCCTCACACTGCCCTCACACTGTCCACACACTGCCCACACAATGCCCGCACACTGCCCACACACTGCCATCACACTGCCCACACACTTCCCTCACACTGCCCTCACACTGCCCACACACTGCCCACACACTGCCCACACACTGCCCTCACACTGCCCACACAATGCCCTCACACTTACCTCACACTGCCCTCACACTGCCCACACACTGCCCTCACACTGCCCTCACAATGCACTCACACTGCCCACACACCGCCCACACACTGCCCACACACTGTCCTCACACTGTCCACACACTGCCCACACACTGCCCGCACACTGCCCTCACACTGCCCACACACTGCCCACACACTGCTCACACACTGCCCTCACACTGCCCACACACTGCCCTCACACTGCCCACACACTTCCCTCACACTGCCCTCACACTGCCCACACACTGCCCACACACTGCCCACACACTGCCCTCACACTGCCCACACACTGCCCTCACACTGCCCTCACACTGCCCTCACACTGCCCTCACACTGCATTCACACTGCCCTCACACTGCCCACACACTGCCCTCACACTGCCCACACACTGCCCACACACTGCCCACACACTGCCCTCACACTGCCCACACACTGCCCTCACACTGCCCTCACACTGCCCTCACACTGCCCACACACTGCCCTCACACTTCGCTCACAATGCACTCACACTGCCCACACACTGCCCACACACTGCCCGCACACTGCCCTCACACTGCCCACACACTGCCCTCACACTGCCCACACACTGCACTCACACTGCCCACACACTGCCCTCACACTGCCCTCACACTGCCCACACACTGCCCTCACACTGCCCTCACACTGCCCACACACTGCCCACACACTGCCCTCACACTGCCCTCACACTGCCCACACACTGCCCACACACTGCCCTCACACTGCCCACACACTGCCCACACACTGCCCACACACTGCCCTCACACTGCCCTCGCACTGCCCACACACTGCCCACGCACTGCCCGCACACTGCCCTCACACTGCCCACACACTGCCCTCACACTGCCCACACACTGCCCTCACACTGCCCACACACTGCCCACACACTGCCCACACACACTGCCCTCACACTGCCCTCACACTGCCCTCACACTGCCCTCACACTGCTTTCACACTGCCCTCACACTGCCCACACACTGCCCTCACACTGCCCTCACACTGCCCTCACACTGTCCTCACACTGCTTTCACACTGCCCTCACACTGCCCACACACTGCCCACACACTGCCCTCACACTGCCCACACACTGCCCTCACACTGCCCACACACTGCCCACACACTGCCCTCACACTGCCCACACACTGCCCTCACACTGCCCACACACTGCCCACACACTGACCTCACACTGCCCACACACTGCCCTCACACTGCCCTCACACTGCCCTCACAATGCACTCACACTGCCCTCACACTGACCACACAATGTCCACACACTGCCCACACACTGCCCTCACACTGCCCTCACACTGCCCACACACTGCCCACACACTGCCCTCACACTGCCCTCACACTGCCCTCACACTGCCCTCACACTGCCCACACACTGCCCACACACTGCCCTCACACTGCCCTCACACTGCCCTCACACTGCCCACACACTGCCCTCACACTGCCCTCACACTGCCCACACACTGCCCTCACACTGCCCTCACAGTGCCCACAGACTGCCCACACACTGCCCTCACACTGCCCTCATACTGCACTCACACTGCCCTCACACTGCCCAAACTCTGTCCGCAAACTGCCCACACACTGCCCACACACTGCCCACACACTGTCCGCAAACTGCCCGCACACTGCCCACACACTGTCCGCAAACTGCCCACACACTGCCCACAAACTGCCCACACACTGCCCACACACTGCCCACACACTGTCCGCAAACTGCCCACACACTGCCCACTCACTGCCCACACACTGCGGACACACTGCCCACATACTGTCCGCAAACTGCCCACACACTGCACACACTGCCCGCACACTGTCCACACACTGCCCACACACTGCCCACACACTGCCCTCACACTGTCCACACAATGCCCACACACTGTCCGCAAACTGCCCACACACTGCCCACACACTGCCCACACACTGTCCGCAAACTGCACACACACTGTCCTCACACTGCCCACACACTGTCTGCAAACTGACCACACACTGCCCACACACTGCCCACACACTGCCCACACACTGTCCGCATACTGCCCACACACTGCCCACTCACTGCCCACACACTGCCGACACACTGCCCACATACTGTCCGCAAACTGCCCACACACTGCACACACTGCCCGCACACTGTCCACACACTGCCCACACACTGCCCTCACACTGTCCACACAATGCCCACACAATGCCCACACACTGTCCGCAAACTGCCCACACACTGCCCACACACTGCCCACACACTGTCCGCAAACTGCACACACACTGTCCTCACACTGCCCACACACTGTCCGCAAACTGCCCACACACTGCCCACACACTGCCCACACACTGTCCGCAAACTGCACACACACTGTCCTCACACTGCCCACACACTGTCTGCAAACTGACCACAAACTGCCCACACACTGCCCACACACTGCCCACACACTGCCCACACACTGCCCTCACACTGCCCACACACTGCCCTCACACTGCCCTCACACTGCCCTCACACTGCCAACACACTGCCCTCACAATGCCCACACACTTCCCTCACACTGCCCTCACACTGCCCACACACTGCCCACACACTGCCCACACACTGCCCTCACACTGCCCACACACTGCCCTCACACTGCCCTCACACTGCCCTCACACTGTCCACACACTGCCCACACAATGCCCGCACACTGCCCACACACTTCCCTCACACTGCCCTCACACTGCCCACACACTGCCCACACACTGCCCACATACTGCCCACACACTGCCCTCACACTGCCCACACACTGCCCACACACTGCCCTCACACACTGCCCTCACACTGCCCACACACTGCCCACACACTGCCCACACACTGCCCACACACTGCCCTCACACTGCCCTCACACTGCCCTCACACTGCCCTCACACACTGCCCTCACACTGCCCACACACTGCCCACACACTGCCCTCACACTGACCTCACACTGCCCTCACACTGCCCACACACTGCCCTCACACTGCCCTCACAATGCACTCACACTGCCCTCACACTGACCTCACACTGCCCTCACACTGCCCACACAATGCCCTCACACTGCCCTCACAATGCACTCACACTGCCCACACACTGCCCACACACTGCCCTCACACTGACCTCACACTGCCCTCACACTGCCCACACACTGCCCTCACACTGACCTCACACTGCCCTCACACTGCCCACACACTGCCCTCACACTGCCCTCACACTGTCCACACACTGCCCACACACTGCCCGCACACTGCCCTCACACTGCCCACACACTGCCCTCACACTGCCCACAAACTGCACTCACACTGCCCACACACTGCCCTCACACTGCCCTCACACTGCCCTCACACTGCCCACACACTGCCCTCACACTGCCCTCACACTGCCCACACACTGCCCACACACTGCCCTCACACTGCCCTCACACTGCCCACACACTGCCCACACACTGCCCGCACACTGCCCTCACACTGCCCACACACTGCGCTCACACTGCCCACACACTGCCCACACACTGCCCACACACTGCCCTCACACTGCCCTCACACTGCCCACACACTGTCCACACACTGCCCGCACACTGCCCTCACACTGCCCACACACTGTCCACACACTGCCCTCACACTGCCCTCACACTGCCCACACACTGCCCACACACTGCCCACACACTGCCCTCACACTGCCCACACACTGCCCACACACTGCCCTCACACTGCCCACACACTGCCCGCACACTGCCCTCACACTGCCCACACACTGCCCTCACACTGCCCACACATTGCCCTCACACTGCCCTCACAATGCACTCACACTGCCCTCACACTGACCACACAATGTCAACACACTGCCCACACACTGCCCTCACACTGCCCTCACACTGCCCACACACTGCCCACACACTGTCCTCACACTGCCCACACACTGCCCTCACACTGCCCTCACACTGCCCTCACAATGCACTCACACTGCCCTCACACTGACCACACAATGTCCACACACTGCCCACACACTGCCCTCACACTGCCCACACACTGCAAACACACTGCCCTCACACTGCCCACACACTGCCCTCACACTGCCCTCACACTGCCCGCACACTGCCCTCACACTGCCCACACACTGCCCTCACACTGCCCTCACACTGCTTTCACACTGCCCTCACACTGCCCGCACACTGCCCACATACTGCCCTCACACTGCCCGCACACTGCCCGCAAACTGCCCACACACTGCCCACACACTGCCCTCACACTGCCCTCACACTGCCCACACACTGCCCTCACACTGCCCTCACACTGCACTCACACTGCCCTCACACTGCCCAAACTCTGTCCGCAAACTGCCCACACACTGCCCACACACTGCCCACACACTGTCCGCAAACTGCCCACACACTGCCCACAAACTGCCCACACACTGCCCACACACTGCCCACACACTGTCCGCAAACTGCCCACACACTGCCCACTCACTGCCCACACACTGCCGACACACTGCCCACATACTGTCCGCAAACTGCCCACATACTGTCCGCAAACTGCCCACACACTGCACACACTGCCCGCACACTGTCCACACACTGCCCACACACTGCCCTCACACTGTCCTCACACTGCCCCCACACTGTCTGCAAACTGACCACACACTGCCCACACACTGCCCACACACTGCCCACACACTGCCCACACACTGCCCTCACACTGCCCACACACTGCCCTCACACTGCCCTCACACTGCCCTCACACTGCCCTCACACTGCCCACACACTTCCCTCACACTGCCCTCACACTGCCCACACACTGCACTCACACTGTCCACACACTGTCAGCAAACTGCCCACACACTGCCCGCACACGGCCCACACACTGCCCACACACGGCCCACACACTGCCCACACACTGCCCACACACTGCCCTCACACTGCCCACACATTGCCCTCACACTGCCCTCACACTGCCCTCACACTGTCCACACACTGCCCACACAATGCCCGCACACTGCCCACACACTGCCATCACACTGCCCACACACTTCCCTCACACTGCCCTCACACTGCCCACACACTGCCCACACACTGCCCACACACTGCCCTCACACTGCCCACACACTGCCCTCACACTGACCTCACACTGCCCACACACTGCCCACACACTGCCCACACACTGTCCGCAAACTGCCCGCACACTGCCCACACTCTGTCCCAAACTGCCCACACACTGCCCACAAACTGCCCACACACTGCCCACACACTGCCCACACACTGTCCGCAAACTGCCCACACACTGCCCACTCACTGCCCACACACTGCCGACACACTGCCCACATACTGTCCGCAAACTGCCCACACACTGCACACACTGCCCGCACACTGTCCACACACTGCCCACACACTGCCCTCACACTGTCCACACAATGCCCACACACTGTCCGCAAACTGCCCACACACTGCCCACACACTGTCCGCAAACTGCACACACACTGTCCTCACACTGCCCACACACTGTCTGCAAACTGACCACACACTGCCCACACACTGCCCACACACTGCCCACACACTTCCCACACACTGCCCTCACACTGCCCACACACTGCCCTCACACTGCCCTCACACTGCCCTCACACTGCCCTCACACTGCCCACACACTTCCCTCACACTGCCCTCACACTGCCCACACACTGCCCACACACTGCCCACACACTGCCCTCACACTGCCCACACACTGCCCTCACACTGCCCACACACTGTCCACACACTGCCCATACACTGCCCACACACTGCCCTCACACTGTCCACACACTGCCCACACAATGCCCGCACACTGCCCACACACTGCCATCACACTGCCCACACACTTCCCTCACACTGCCCTCACACTGCCCACACACTGCCCACACACTGCCCACACACTGCCCACACACTGCCCTCACACTGCCCACACACTGCCCTCACACTGCCCTCACACTGCCCTCACACTGTCCACACACTGCCCACACAATGCCCGCACACTGCCCACACACTTCCCTCACACTGCCCTCACACTGCCCACACACTGCCCACACACTGCCCACACACTGCCCACACACTGCCCTCACACTGCCCACACACTGCCCACACACTGCCCTCACACTGCCCTCACACTGCCCTCACACACTGCCCTCACACTGCCCACACACTGCCCACACACTGCCCACACACTGCCCTCACACTGACCTCACACTGCCCTCACACTGCCCACACACTGCCCTCACACTGCCCTCACACTGCCCTCACACTGCCCACACACTGTCCGCAAACTGCCCACACACTGCCCACACACTGCCCACACACTGCCCACACACTGTCCGCAAACTGCCCACACACTGCCCACAAACTGCCCACACACTGCCCACACACTGCCCACACACTGTCCGCAAACTGCCCACACACTGCCCACTCACTGCCCACACACTGCCGACACACTGCCCACATACTGTCCGCAAACTGCCCACACACTGCACACACTGCCCGCACACTGTCCACACACTGCCCACACACTGCCCTCACACTGTCCTCACACTGCCCCCACACTGTCTGCAAACTGACCACACACTGCCCACACACTGCCCACACACTGCCCACACACTGCCCACACACTGCCCTCACACTGCCCACACACTGCCCTCACACTGCCCTCACACTGCCCTCACACTGCCCTCACACTGCCCACACACTTCCCTCACACTGCCCTCACACTGCCCACACACTGCACTCACACTGTCCACACACTGTCAGCAAACTGCCCACACACTGCCCGCACACGGCCCACACACTGCCCACACACGGCCCACACACTGCCCACACACTGCCCACACACTGCCCTCACACTGCCCACACATTGCCCTCACACTGCCCTCACACTGCCCTCACACTGTCCACACACTGCCCACACAATGCCCGCACACTGCCCACACACTGCCATCACACTGCCCACACACTTCCCTCACACTGCCCTCACACTGCCCACACACTGCCCACACACTGCCCACACACTGCCCTCACACTGCCCACACACTGCCCTCACACTGACCTCACACTGCCCACACACTGCCCACACACTGCCCACACACTGTCCGCAAACTGCCCGCACACTGCCCACACTCTGTCCCAAACTGCCCACACACTGCCCACAAACTGCCCACACACTGCCCACACACTGCCCACACACTGTCCGCAAACTGCCCACACACTGCCCACTCACTGCCCACACACTGCCGACACACTGCCCACATACTGTCCGCAAACTGCCCACACACTGCACACACTGCCCGCACACTGTCCACACACTGCCCACACACTGCCCTCACACTGTCCACACAATGCCCACACACTGTCCGCAAACTGCCCACACACTGCCCACACACTGTCCGCAAACTGCACACACACTGTCCTCACACTGCCCACACACTGTCTGCAAACTGACCACACACTGCCCACACACTGCCCACACACTGCCCACACACTTCCCACACACTGCCCTCACACTGCCCACACACTGCCCTCACACTGCCCTCACACTGCCCTCACACTGCCCTCACACTGCCCACACACTTCCCTCACACTGCCCTCACACTGCCCACACACTGCCCACACACTGCCCACACACTGCCCTCACACTGCCCACACACTGCCCTCACACTGCCCACACACTGTCCACACACTGCCCATACACTGCCCACACACTGCCCTCACACTGTCCACACACTGCCCACACAATGCCCGCACACTGCCCACACACTGCCATCACACTGCCCACACACTTCCCTCACACTGCCCTCACACTGCCCACACACTGCCCACACACTGCCCACACACTGCCCACACACTGCCCTCACACTGCCCACACACTGCCCTCACACTGCCCTCACACTGCCCTCACACTGTCCACACACTGCCCACACAATGCCCGCACACTGCCCACACACTTCCCTCACACTGCCCTCACACTGCCCACACACTGCCCACACACTGCCCACACACTGCCCACACACTGCCCTCACACTGCCCACACACTGCCCACACACTGCCCTCACACACTGCCCTCACACTGCCCACACACTGCCCACACACTGCCCACACACTGCCCACACACTGCCCTCACACTGCCCTCACACTGCCCTCACACTGCCCTCACACACTGCCCTCACACTGCCCACACACTGCCCACACACTGCCCACACACTGCCCTCACACTGACCTCACACTGCCCTCACACTGCCCACACACTGCCCTCACACTGCCCTCACAATGCACTCACACTGCCCTCACACTGACCTCACACTGCCCTCACACTGCCCACACACTGCCCTCACACTGCCCTCACAATGCACTCACACTGCCCACACACTGCCCACACACTGCCCTCACACTGACCTCACACTGCCCTCACACTGCCCACACACTGCCCTCACACTGACCTCACACTGCCCTCACACTGCCCACACACTGCCCTCACACTGCCCTCACACTGCCCACACACTGCCCTCACACTGCCCACACACTGCCCTCACACTGCCCTCACAATGCACTCACACTGCCCTCACACTGACCACACAATGTCCACACACTGCCCACACACTGCCCTCACACTGCCCACACACTGCAAAAACACTGCCCTCACACTGCCCACACACTGCCCTCACACTGCCCTCACACTGCCCGCACACTGCCCTCACACTGACCTCACACTGCCCACACACTGCCCACACACTGCCCACACACTGTCCGCAAACTGCCCGCACACTGCCCACACTCTGTCCCAAACTGCCCACACACTGCCCACAAACTGCCCACACACTGCCCACACACTGCCCACACACTGTCCGCAAACTGCCCACACACTGCCCACTCACTGCCCACACACTGCCGACACACTGCCCACATACTGTCCGCAAACTGCCCACACACTGCACACACTGCCCGCACACTGTCCACACACTGCCCACACACTGCCCTCACACTGTCCACACAATGCCCACACACTGTCCGCAAACTGCCCACACACTGCCCACACACTGTCCGCAAACTGCACACACACTGTCCTCACACTGCCCACACACTGTCTGCAAACTGACCACACACTGCCCACACACTGCCCACACACTGCCCACACACTTCCCACACACTGCCCTCACACTGCCCACACACTGCCCTCACACTGCCCTCACACTGCCCTCACACTGCCCTCACACTGCCCACACACTTCCCTCACACTGCCCTCACACTGCCCACACACTGCCCACACACTGCCCACACACTGCCCTCACACTGCCCACACACTGCCCTCACACTGCCCACACACTGTCCACACACTGCCCATACACTGCCCACACACTGCCCTCACACTGTCCACACACTGCCCACACAATGCCCGCACACTGCCCACACACTGCCATCACACTGCCCACACACTTCCCTCACACTGCCCTCACACTGCCCACACACTGCCCACACACTGCCCACACACTGCCCACACACTGCCCTCACACTGCCCACACACTGCCCTCACACTGCCCTCACACTGCCCTCACACTGTCCACACACTGCCCACACAATGCCCGCACACTGCCCACACACTTCCCTCACACTGCCCTCACACTGCCCACACACTGCCCACACACTGCCCACACACTGCCCACACACTGCCCTCACACTGCCCACACACTGCCCACACACTGCCCTCACACACTGCCCTCACACTGCCCACACACTGCCCACACACTGCCCACACACTGCCCACACACTGCCCTCACACTGCCCTCACACTGCCCTCACACTGCCCTCACACACTGCCCTCACACTGCCCACACACTGCCCACACACTGCCCACACACTGCCCTCACACTGACCTCACACTGCCCTCACACTGCCCACACACTGCCCTCACACTGCCCTCACAATGCACTCACACTGCCCTCACACTGACCTCACACTGCCCTCACACTGCCCACACACTGCCCTCACACTGCCCTCACAATGCACTCACACTGCCCACACACTGCCCACACACTGCCCTCACACTGACCTCACACTGCCCTCACACTGCCCACACACTGCCCTCACACTGACCTCACACTGCCCTCACACTGCCCACACACTGCCCTCACACTGCCCTCACACTGCCCACACACTGCCCTCACACTGCCCACACACTGCCCTCACACTGCCCTCACAATGCACTCACACTGCCCTCACACTGACCACACAATGTCCACACACTGCCCACACACTGCCCTCACACTGCCCACACACTGCAAAAACACTGCCCTCACACTGCCCACACACTGCCCTCACACTGCCCTCACACTGCCCGCACACTGCCCTCACACTGACCTCACACTGCCCACACACTGCCCACACACTGCCCACACACTGTCCGCAAACTGCCCGCACACTGCCCACACTCTGTCCCAAACTGCCCACACACTGCCCACAAACTGCCCACACACTGCCCACACACTGCCCACACACTGTCCGCAAACTGCCCACACACTGCCCACTCACTGCCCACACACTGCCGACACACTGCCCACATACTGTCCGCAAACTGCCCACACACTGCACACACTGCCCGCACACTGTCCACACACTGCCCACACACTGCCCTCACACTGTCCACACAATGCCCACACACTGTCCGCAAACTGCCCACACACTGCCCACACACTGTCCGCAAACTGCACACACACTGTCCTCACACTGCCCACACACTGTCTGCAAACTGACCACACACTGCCCACACACTGCCCACACACTGCCCACACACTTCCCACACACTGCCCTCACACTGCCCACACACTGCCCTCACACTGCCCTCACACTGCCCTCACACTGCCCTCACACTGCCCACACACTTCCCTCACACTGCCCTCACACTGCCCACACACTGCCCACACACTGCCCACACACTGCCCTCACACTGCCCACACACTGCCCTCACACTGCCCACACACTGTCCACACACTGCCCATACACTGCCCACACACTGCCCTCACACTGTCCACACACTGCCCACACAATGCCCGCACACTGCCCACACACTGCCATCACACTGCCCACACACTTCCCTCACACTGCCCTCACACTGCCCACACACTGCCCACACACTGCCCACACACTGCCCACACACTGCCCTCACACTGCCCACACACTGCCCTCACACTGCCCTCACACTGCCCTCACACTGTCCACACACTGCCCACACAATGCCCGCACACTGCCCACACACTTCCCTCACACTGCCCTCACACTGCCCACACACTGCCCACACACTGCCCACACACTGCCCACACACTGCCCTCACACTGCCCACACACTGCCCACACACTGCCCTCACACACTGCCCTCACACTGCCCACACACTGCCCACACACTGCCCACACACTGCCCACACACTGCCCTCACACTGCCCTCACACTGCCCTCACACTGCCCTCACACACTGCCCTCACACTGCCCACACACTGCCCACACACTGCCCTCACACTGACCTCACACTGCCCTCACACTGCCCACACACTGCCCTCACACTGCCCTCACAATGCACTCACACTGCCCTCACACTGATCTCACACTGCCCTCACACTGCCCACACACTGCCCTCACACTGCCCTCACAATGCACTCACACTGCCCACACACTGCCCACACACTGCCCTCACACTGACCTCACACTGCCCTCACACTGCCCACACACTGCCCTCACACTGACCTCACACTGCCCTCACACTGCCCACACACTGCCCTCACACTGCCCTCACACTGCCCACACACTGCCCTCACACTGCCCACACACTGCCCTCACACTGCCCTCACAATGCACTCACACTGCCCTCACACTGACCACACAATGTCCACACACTGCCCACACACTGCCCTCACACTGCCCACACACTGCAAAAACACTGCCCTCACACTGCCCACACACTGCCCTCACACTGCCCTCACACTGCCCGCACACTGCCCTCACACTGCCCTCACACTGCCCACACACTGCCCTCACACTGCCCTCAGACTGCTTTCACACTGCGCTCACACTGCCCGCACACTGCCCACATACTGCCCTCACACTGCCCGCACACTGCCCGCAAACTGCCCACACACTGTCCGCACACTGCCCTCACACTGCCCTCACACTGCCCACACACTGCCCTCACACTGCCCTCACAGTGCCCACAGACTGCCCACACACTGCCCTCACACTGAACACACAATGTCCACACACTGCCCACACACTGCCCTCACACTGCCCACACACTGCAAAAACACTGCCCTCACACTGCCCACACACTGCCCTCACACTGCCCGCACACTGCCCTCACACTGCCCTCACAATGCACTCACACTGCCCTCACACTGACCACACAATGTCAACACACTGCCCACACACTGCCCTCACACTGCCCTCACACTGCCCTCACACTGTCCTCACACTGCTTTCACACTGCCCTCACACTGCCCACACACTGCCCACACACTGCCCACACACTGCCCTCACACTGCCATCACACTGCCCACACACTGCCCACACACTGCCCTCACACTGCCCTCACACTGCCCACACACTGCCCTCACACTGCCCACACACTGCCCACACACTGACCTCACACTGCCCACACACTGCCCTCACACTGCCCTCACACTGCCCTCACAATGCACTAACACTGCCGTCACACTGACCACACAATGTCCACACACTGCCCACACACTGCCCTCACACTGCCCACACACTGCAAACACACTGCCCTCACACTGCCCACACAATGCCCTCACACTGCCCTCACACTGCCCGCACACTGCCCTCACACTGCCCACACACTGCCCACACACTGCCCTCACACTGCCCGCACACTGCCCACATACTGCCCTCACACTGTCCACACACTGCCCACACAATGCCCGCACACTGCCCACACACTTCCCTCACACTGCCCTCACACTGCCCACACACTGCCCACACACTGCCCACACACTGCCCACACACTGCCCTCACACTGCCCACACACTGCCCACACACTGCCCTCACACACTGCCCTCACACTGCCCACACACTGCCCACACACTGCCCACACACTGCCCACACACTGCCCTCACACTGCCCTCACACTGCCCTCACACACTGCCCACAAACTGCCCACACACTGCCCACACACTGCCCACACACTGCCCTCACACTGACCTCACACTGCCCTCACACTGCCCACACACTGCCCTCACACTGCCCACACACTGCCCACACACTGCCCACACACTGTCCGCAAACTGCACACACACTGTCCTCACACTGCCCACACACTGTCTGCAAACTGACCACACACTGCCCACACACTGCCCACACACTGCCCACACACTGCCCACACACTGCCCTCACACTGCCTACACACTGCCCTCACACTGCCCTCACACTGCCCTCACACTGCCCACACACTGCCCTCACACTGCCCACAGACTTCCCTCACACTGCCCTCACACTGCCCACACACTGCCCACACACTGCCCACACACTGCCCTCACACTGCCCACACACTGCCCTCACACTGCCCTCACACTGCCCTCACACTGTCCACACACTGCCCACACAATGCCCGCACACTGCCCACACACTGCCATCACACTGCCCACACACTTCCCTCACACTGCCCTCACACTGCCCACACACTGCCCACACACTGCCCACACACTGCCCTCACACTGCCCACACAATGCCCTCACACTTACCTCACACTGCCCTCACACTGCCCACACACTGCCCTCACACTGCCCTCACAATGCACTCACACTGCCCACACACCGCCCACACACTGCCCACACACTGTCCTCACACTGTCCACACACTGCCCACACACTGCCCGCACACTGCCCTCACACTGCCCACACACTGCCCACACACTGCTCACACACTGCCCTCACACTGCCCACACACTGCCCTCACACTGCCCACACACTTCCCTCACACTGCCCTCACACTGCCCACACACTGCCCACACACTGCCCACACACTGCCCTCACACTGCCCACACACTGCCCTCACACTGCCCTCACACTGCCCTCACACTGCCCTCACACTGCATTCACACTGCCCTCACACTGCCCACACACTGCCCTCACACTGCCCACACACTGCCCACACACTGCCCACACACTGCCCTCACACTGCCCACACACTGCCCTCACACTGCCCTCACACTGCCCTCACACTGCCCACACACTGCCCTCACACTTCGCTCACAATGCACTCACACTGCCCACACACTGCCCACACACTGCCCGCACACTGCCCTCACACTGCCCACACACTGCCCTCACACTGCCCACACACTGCACTCACACTGCCCACACACTGCCCTCACACTGCCCTCACACTGCCCACACACTGCCCTCACACTGCCCTCACACTGCCCACACACTGCCCACACACTGCCCTCACACTGCCCTCACACTGCCCACACACTGCCCACACACTGCCCTCACACTGCCCACACACTGCCCACACACTGCCCACACACTGCCCTCACACTGCCCTCACACTGCCCACACACTGCCCACGCACTGCCCGCACACTGCCCTCACACTGCCCACACACTGCCCTCACACTGCCCACACACTGCCCTCACACTGCCCACACACTGCCCACACACTGCCCACACACACTGCCCTCACACTGCCCTCACACTGCCCTCACACTGCCCTCACACTGCTTTCACACTGCCCTCACACTGCCCACACACTGCCCTCACACTGCCCTCACACTGCCCTCACACTGTCCTCACACTGCTTTCACACTGCCCTCACACTGCCCACACACTGCCCACACACTGCCCTCACACTGCCCACACACTGCCCTCACACTGCCCTCACACTGCCCACACACTGCCCACACACTGCCCTCACACTGCCCACACACTGCCCTCACACTGCCCACACACTGCCCACACACTGACCTCACACTGCCCACACACTGCCCTCACACTGCCCTCACACTGCCCTCACAATGCACTCACACTGCCCTCACACTGACCACACAATGTCCACACACTGCCCACACACTGCCCTCACACTGCCCTCACACTGCCCACACACTGCCCACACACTGCCCTCACACTGCCCTCACACTGCCCTCACACTGCCCTCACACTGCCCACACACTGCCCTCACACTGCCCTCACACTGCCCACACACTGCCCTCACACTGCCCTCACAGTGCCCACAGACTGCCCACACACTGCCCTCACACTGCCCTCATACTGCACTCACACTGCCCTCACACTGCCCAAACTCTGTCCGCAAACTGCCCACACACTGCCCACACACTGCCCACACACTGTCCGCAAACTGCCCGCACACTGCCCACACACTGTCCGCAAACTGCCCACACACTGCCCACAAACTGCCCACACACTGCCCACACACTGCCCACACACTGTCCGCAAACTGCCCACACACTGCCCACTCACTGCCCACACACTGCGGACACACTGCCCACATACTGTCCGCAAACTGCCCACACACTGCACACACTGCCCGCACACTGTCCACACACTGCCCACACACTGCCCACACACTGCCCTCACACTGTCCACACAATGCCCACACACTGTCCGCAAACTGCCCACACACTGCCCACACACTGCCCACACACTGTCCGCAAACTGCACACACACTGTCCTCACACTGCCCACACACTGTCTGCAAACTGACCACACACTGCCCACACACTGCCCACACACTGCCCACACACTGTCCGCATACTGCCCACACACTGCCCACTCACTGCCCACACACTGCCGACACACTGCCCACATACTGTCTGCAAACTGCCCACACACTGCACACACTGCCCGCACACTGTCCACACACTGCCCACACACTGCCCTCACACTGTCCACACAATGCCCACACACTGTCCGCAAACTGCCCACACACTGCCCACACACTGCCCACACACTGTCCGCAAACTGCACACACACTGTCCTCACACTGCCCACACACTGTCCGCAAACTGCCCACACACTGCCCACACACTGCCCACACACTGTCCGCAAACTGCACACACACTGTCCTCACACTGCCCACACACTGTCTGCAAACTGACCACAAACTGCCCACACACTGCCCACACACTGCCCACACACTGCCCACAAACTGCCCTCACACTGCCCACACACTGCCCTCACACTGCCCTCACACTGCCCTCACACTGCCAACACACTGCCCTCACAATGCCCACACACTTCCCTCACACTGCCCTCACACTGCCCAGACACTGCCCACACACTGCCCACACACTGCCCTCACACTGCCCACACACTGCCCTCACACTGCCCTCACACTGCCCTCACACTGTCCACACACTGCCCACACAATGCCCGCACACTGCCCACACACTTCCCTCACACTGCCCTCACACTGCCCACACACTGCCCACACACTGCCCACATACTGCCCACACACTGCCCTCACACTGCCCACACACTGCCCACACACTGCCCTCACACACTGCCCTCACACTGCCCACACACTGCCCACACACTGCCCACACACTGCCCACACACTGCCCTCACACTGCCCTCACACTGCCCTCACACTGCCCTCACACACTGCCCTCACACTGCCCACACACTGCCCACACACTGCCCTCACACTGACCTCACACTGCCCTCACACTGCCCACACACTGCCCTCACACTGCCATCACAATGCACTCACACTGCCCTCACACTGACCTCACACTGCCCTCACACTGCCCACACAATGCCCTCACACTGCCCTCACAATGCACTCACACTGCCCACACACTGCCCACACACTGCCCTCACACTGACCTCACACTGCCCTCACACTGCCCACACACTGCCCTCACACTGACCTCACACTGCCCTCACACTGCCCACACACTGCCCTCACACTGCCCTCACACTGTCCACACACTGCCCACACACTGCCCGCACACTGCCCTCACACTGCCCACACACTGCCCTCACACTGCCCACAAACTGCACTCACACTGCCCACACACTGCCCTCACACTGCCCTCACACTGCCCTCACACTGCCCACACACTGCCCTCACACTGCCCTCACACTGCCCACACACTGCCCACACACTGCCCTCACACTGCCCTCACACTGCCCACACACTGCCCACACACTGCCCGCACACTGCCCTCACACTGCCCACACACTGCGCTCACACTGCCCACACACTGCCCACACACTGCCCACACACTGCCCTCACACTGCCCTCACACTGCCCACACACTGTCCACACACTGCCCGCACACTGCCCTCACACTGCCCACACACTGTCCACAGACTGCCCTCACACTGCCCTCACACTGCCCACACACTGCCCACACACTGCCCACACACTGCCCTCACACTGCCCACACACTGCCCACACACTGCCCTCACACTGCCCACACACTGCCCGCACACTGCCCTCACACTGCCCACACACTGCCCTCACACTGCCCACACATTGCCCTCACACTGCCCTCACAATGCACTCACACTGCCCTCACACTGACCACACAATGTCAACACACTGCCCACACACTGCCCTCACACTGCCCTCACACTGCCCACACACTGCCCACACACTGTCCTCACACTGCTTTCACACTGCCCTCACACTGCCCACACACTGCCCACACACTGCCCACACACTGCCCTCACACTGCCATCACACTGCCCACACACTGCCCACACACTGCCCTCACACTGCCCTCACACTGCCCACACACTGCCCTCACACTGCCCACACACTGCCCACACACTGACCTCACACTGCCCACACACTGCCCTCACACTGCCCTCACACTGCCCTCACAATGCACTCACACTGCCCTCACACTGACCACACAATGTCCACACACTGCCCACACACTGCCCTCACACTGCCCACACACTGCAAACACACTGCCCTCACACTGCCCACACACTGCCCTCACACTGCCCTCACACTGCCCGCACACTGCCCTCACACTGCCCACACACTGCCCTCACACTGCCCTCACACTGCTTTCACACTGCCCTCACACTGCCCGCACACTGCCCACATGCTGCCCTCACACTGCCCGCACACTGCCCGCAAACTGCCCACACACTGCCCACACACTGCCCTCACACTGCCCTCACACTGCCCACACACTGCCCTCACACTGCCCTCACACTGCACTCACACTGCCCTCACACTGCCCAAACTCTGTCCGCAAACTGCCCACACACTGCCCACACACTGCCCACACACTGTCCGCAAACTGCCCGCACACTGCCCACACACTGTCCGCAAACTGCCCACACACTGCCCACAAACTGCCCACACACTGCCCACACACTGCCCACACACTGTCCGCAAACTGCCCACACACTGCCCACTCACTGCCCACACACTGCCGACACACTGCCCACATACTGTCCGCAAACTGCCCACACACTGCACACACTGCCCGCACACTGTCCACACACTGCCCACACACTGCCCTCACACTGTCCTCACACTGCCCCCACACTGTCTGCAAACTGACCACACACTGCCCACACACTGCCCACACACTGCCCACACACTGCCCACACACTGCCCTCACACTGCCCACACACTGCCCTCACACTGCCCTCACACTGCCCTCACACTGCCCACACACTTCCCTCACACTGCCCTCACACTGCCCACACACTGCACTCACACTGTCCACACACTGTCAGCAAACTGCCCACACACTGCCCGCACACGGCCCACACACTGCCCACACACGGCCCACACACTGCCCACACACTGCCCACACACTGCCCTCACACTGCCCACACATTGCCCTCACACTGCCCTCACACTGCCCTCACACTGTCCACACACTGCCCACACAATGCCCGCACACTGCCCACACACTGCCATCACACTGCCCACACACTTCCCTCACACTGCCCTCACACTGCCCACACACTGCCCACACACTGCCCACACACTGCCCTCACACTGCCCACACACTGCCCTCACACTGACCTCACACTGCCCACACACTGCCCACACACTGCCCACACACTGTCCGCAAACTGCCCGCACACTGCCCACACTCTGTCCCCAAACTGCCCACACACTGCCCACAAACTGCCCACACACTGCCCACACACTGCCCACACACTGTCCGCAAACTGCCCACACACTGCCCACTCACTGCCCACACACTGCCGACACACTGCCCACATACTGTCCGCAAACTGCCCACACACTGCACACACTGCCCGCACACTGTCCACACACTGCCCACACACTGCCCTCACACTGTCCACACAATGCCCACACACTGTCCGCAAACTGCCCACACACTGCCCACACACTGTCCGCAAACTGCACACACACTGTCCTCACACTGCCCACACACTGTCTGCAAACTGACCACACACTGCCCACACACTGCCCACACACTGCCCACACACTGCCCACACACTGCCCTCACACTGCCCACACACTGCCCTCACACTGCCCTCACACTGCCCTCACACTGCCCTCACACTGCCCACACACTTCCCTCACACTGCCCTCACACTGCCCACACACTGCCCACACACTGCCCACACACTGCCCTCACACTGCCCACACACTGCCCTCACACTGCCCACACACTGTCCACACACTGCCCATACACTGCCCACACACTGCCCTCACACTGTCCACACACTGCCCACACAATGCCCGCACACTGCCCACACACTGCCATCACACTGCCCACACACTTCCCTCACACTGCCCTCACACTGCCCACACACTGCCCACACACTGCCCACACACTGCCCACACACTGCCCTCACACTGCCCACACACTGCCCTCACACTGCCCTCACACTGCCCTCACACTGTCCACACACTGCCCACACAATGCCCGCACACTGCCCACACACTTCCCTCACACTGCCCTCACACTGCCCACACACTGCCCACACACTGCCCACACACTGCCCACACACTGCCCTCACACTGCCCACACACTGCCCACACACTGCCCTCACACACTGCCCTCACACTGCCCACACACTGCCCACACACTGCCCACACACTGCCCACACACTGCCCTCACACTGCCCTCACACTGCCCTCACACTGCCCTCACACACTGCCCTCACACTGCCCACACACTGCCCACACACTGCCCACACACTGCCCTCACACTGACCTCACACTGCCCTCACACTGCCCACACACTGCCCTCACACTGCCCTCACAATGCACTCACACTGCCCTCACACTGACCTCACACTGCCCTCACACTGCCCACACACTGCCCTCACACTGCCCTCACAATGCACTCACACTGCCCACACACTGCCCACACACTGCCCTCACACTGACCTCACACTGCCCTCACACTGCCCACACACTGCCCTCACACTGACCTCACACTGCCCTCACACTGCCCACACACTGCCCTCACACTGCCCTCACACTGCCCACACACTGCCCTCACACTGCCCACACACTGCCCTCACACTGCCCTCACAATGCACTCACACTGCCCTCACACTGACCACACAATGTCCACACACTGCCCACACACTGCCCTCACACTGCCCACACACTGCAAAAACACTGCCCTCACACTGCCCACACACTGCCCTCACACTGCCCTCACACTGCCCGCACACTGCCCTCACACTGCCCACACACTGCCCTCACACTGCCCACACACTGCCCTCACACTGCCCTCACACTGCTTTCACACTGCGCTCACACTGCCCGCACACTGCCCACATACTGCCCTCACACTGCCCGCACACTGCCCGCAAACTGCCCACACACTGTCCGCACACTGCCCTCACACTGCCCTCACACTGCCCACACACTGCCCTCACACTGCCCTCACAGTGCCCACAGACTGCCCACACACTGCCCTCACACTGACCACACAATGTCCACACACTGCCCACACACTGCCCTCACACTGCCCACACACTGCAAAAACACTGCCCTCACACTGCCCACACACTGCCCTCACACTGCCCTCACAGTGCCCACAGACTGCCCACACACTGCCCTCACACTGACCACACAATGTCCACACACTGCCCTCACACTGCCCTCACACTGCCCTCACACTGTCCTCACACTGCTTTCACACTGCCCTCACACTGCCCACACACTGCCCACACACTGCCCACACACTGCCCTCACACTGCCATCACACTGCCCACACACTGCCCACACACTGCCCTCACACTGCCCTCACACTGCCCACACACTGCCCTCACACTGCCCACACACTGCCCACACACTGACCTCACACTGCCCACACACTGCCCTCACACTGCCCTCACACTGCCCTCACAATGCACTCACACTGCCCTCACACTGACCAAACAATGTCCACACACTGCCCACACACTGCCCTCACACTGCCCACACACTGCAAACACACTGCCCTCACACTGCCCACACACTGCCCTCACACTGCCCTCACACTGCCCACACACTGCCCACACACTGCCCACACACTGCCCACACACTGCCCTCACACTGCCCACACACTGCCCACACACTGCCCTCACACACTGCCCTCACACTGCCCACACACTGCCCACACACTGCCCACACACTGCCCACACACTGCCCTCACACTGCCCTCACACTGCCCTCACACACTGCCCTCAAACTGCCCACACACTGCCCACACACTGCCCACACACTGCCCTCACACTGACCTCACACTGCCCTCACACTGCCCACACACTGCCCTCACACTGCCCTCACAATGCACTCACACTGCCCTCACACTGACCTCACACTGCCCTCACACTGCCCACACACTGCCCTCACACTGCCCTCACAATGCACTCACACTGCCCACACACTGCCCACACACTGCCCTCACACTGACCTCACACTGCCCTCACACTGCCCACACACTGCCCTCACACTGACCTCACACTGCCCTCACACTGCCCACACTCTGCCCTCACACTGCCCTCACACTGTCCACACACTGCCCACACACTGCCCGCACACTGCCCTCACACTGCCCACACACTGCCCTCACACTGCCCACACACTGCACTCACACTGCCCACACACTGCCCTCACACTGCCCTCACACTGCCCTCACACTGCCCACACACTGCCCTCACACTGCCCTCACACTGCCCACACACTGCCCACACACTGCCCTCACACTGCCCTCACACTGCCCACACACTGCCCACACTCTGCCCGCACACTGCCCTCACACTGCCCACACACTGCGCTCACACTGCCCACACAATGCCCGCACACTGCCCACACACTTCCCTCACACTGCCCTCACACTGCCCACACACTGCCCACACACTGCCCACACACTGCCCTCACACACTGCCCTCACACTGCCCACACACTGCCCACACACTGCCCACACACTGCCCACACACTGCCCTCACACTGCCCTCACACTGCCCTCACACTGCCCTCAAACACTGCCCTCACACTGCCCACACACTGCCCACACACTGCCCACACACTGCCCTCACACTGACCTCACACTGCCCTCACACTGCCCACACACTGCCCTCACACTGCCCTCACAATGCACTCTCACTGCCCTCACACTGACCTCACACTGCCCTCACACTGCCCACACACTGCCCTCACACTGCCCTCACAATGCACTCACACTGCCCACACACTGCCCACACACTGCCCTCACACTGACCTCACACTGCCCTCACACTGCCCACACACTGCCCTCACACTGACCTCACACTGCCCTCACACTGCCCACACACTGCCCTCACACTGCCCTCACACTGTCCACACACTGCCCACACACTGCCCGCACACTGCCCTCACACTGCCCATACACTGCCCTCACACTGCCCACACACTGCACTCACACTGCCCACACACTGCCCTCACACTGCCCTCACACTGCCCACATACTGCCCACACACTGCCCTCACACTGCCCTCACACTGCCCACATACTGCCCACACACTGCCCTCACACTGCCCTCACACTGCCCACACACTGCCCACACACTGCCCGCACACTGCCCTCACACTGCCCACACACTGCGCTCACACTGCCCACACACTGCCCACACACTGCCCACACACTGCCCTCACACTGCCCTCACACTGCCCACACACTGTCCACACACTGCCCGCACACTGCCCTCACACTGCCCACACACTGTCCACACACTGCCCTCACACTGCCCTCACACTGCCCACACACTGCCCACACACTGCCCTCACACTGCCCACACACTGCCCACACACTGCCCTCACACTGCCCACACACTGCCCACACACTGCCCACACACTGCCCTCAAACTGCCCTCACACTGACCACACAATGTCCACACACTGCCCACACACTGCCCTCACACTGCCCACACACTGCAAAAACACTGCCCTCACACTGCCCACACACTGCCCTCACACTGCCCTCACACTGCCCGCACACTGCCCTCACACTGCCCACACACTGCCCTCACACTGCCCACACACTGCCCTCACACTGCCCTCACACTGCTTTCACACTGCGCTCACACTGCCCGCACACTGCCCACATACTGCCCTCACACTGCCCGCACACTGCCCGCAAACTGCCCACACACTGTCCGCACACTGCCCTCACACTTTCCTCACACTGCCCACACACTGCCCTCACACTGCCCTCACAGTGCCCACAGACTGCCCACACACTGCCCTCACACTGACCACACAATGTCCACACACTGCCCACACACTGCCCTCACACTGCCCACACACTGCAAAAACACTGCCCTCACACTGCCCACACACTGCCCTCACACTGCCCGCACACTGCCCTCACACTGCCCTCACAATGCACTCACACTGCCCTCACACTGACCACACAATGTCAACACACTGCCCACACACTGCCCTCACACTGCCCTCACACTGCCCTCACACTGTCCTCACACTGCTTTCACACTGCCCTCACACTGCCCACACACTGCCCACACACTGCCCACACACTGCCCTCACACTGCCATCACACTGCCCACACACTGCCCACACACTGCCCTCACACTGCCCTCACACTGCCCACACACTGCCCTCACACTGCCCACACACTGCCCACACACTGACCTCACACTGCCCACACACTGCCCTCACACTGCCCTCACACTGCCCTCACAATGCACTCACACTGCCCTCACACTGACCACACAATGTCCACACACTGCCCACACACTGCCCTCACACTGCCCACACACTGCAAACACACTGCCCTCACACTGCCCACACACTGCCCTCACACTGCCCTCACACTGCCCGCACACTGCCCTCACACTGCCCACACACTGCCCACACACTGCCCTCACACTGCCCGCACACTGCCCACATACTGCCCTCACACTGTCCACACACTGCCCACACAATGCCCGCACACTGCCCACACACTTCCCTCACACTGCCCTCACACTGCCCACACACTGCCCACACACTGCCCACACACTGCCCACACACTGCCCTCACACTGCCCACACACTGCCCACACACTGCCCTCACACACTGCCCTCACACTGCCCACACACTGCCCACACACTGCCCACACACTGCCCACACACTGCCCTCACACTGCCCTCACACTGCCCTCACACACTGCCCTCACACTGCCCACACACTGCCCACACACTGCCCACACACTGCCCTCACACTGACCTCACACTGCCCTCACACTGCCCACACACTGCCCTCACACTGCCCTCACAATGCACTCACACTGCCCTCACACTGACCTCACACTGCCCTCACACTGCCCACACACTGCCCTCACACTGCCCTCACAATGCACTCACACTGCCCACACACTGCCCACACACTGCCCTCACACTGACCTCACACTGCCCTCACACTGCCCACACACTGCCCTCACACTGACCTCACACTGCCCTCACACTGCCCACACACTGCCCTCACACTGCCCTCACACTGTCCACACACTGCCCACACACTGCCCGCACACTGCCCTCACACTGCCCACACACTGCCCTCACACTGCCCACACACTGCACTCACACTGCCCACACACTGCCCTCACACTGCCCTCACACTGCCCTCACACTGCCCACACACTGCCCTCACACTGCCCTCACACTGCCCACACACTGCCCACACACTGCCCTCACACTGCCCTCACACTGCCCACACACTGCCCACACACTGCCCGCACACTGCCCTCACACTGCCCACATACTGCGCTCACACTGCCCACACAATGCCCGCACACTGCCCACACACTTCCCTCACACTGCCCTCACACTGCCCACACACTGCCCACACACTGCCCACACACTGCCCTCACACTGCCCACACACTGCCCTCACACACTGCCCTCACACTGCCCACACACTGCCCACACACTGCCCACACACTGCCCACACACTGCCCTCACACTGCCCTCACACTGCCCTCACACTGCCCTCACACTGCCCACACACTGCCCACACACTGCCCACACACTGCCCTCACACTGACCTCACACTGCCCTCACACTGCCCACACACTGCCCTCACACTGCCCTCACAATGCACTCTCACTGCCCTCACACTGACCTCACACTGCCCTCACACTGCCCACACACTGCCCTCACACTGCCCTCACAATGCACTCACACTGCCCACACACTGCCCACACACTGCCCTCACACTGACCTCACACTGCCCTCACACTGCCCACACACTGCCCTCACACTGGCCTCACACTGCCCTCACACTGCCCACACACTGCCCTCACACTGCCCTCACACTGTCCACACACTGCACACACACTGCCCGCACACTGCCCTCACACTGCCCACACACTGCCCTCACACTGCCCACACACTGCACTCACACTGCCCACACACTGCCCTCACACTGCCCTCACACTGCCCTCACACTGCCCACACACTGCCCTCACACTGCCCTCACACTGCCCACATACTGCCCACACACTGCCCTCACACTGCCCTCACACTGCCCACACACTGCCCACACACTGCCCGCACACTGCCCTCACACTGCCCACACACTGCGCTCACACTGCCCACACACTGCCCACACACTGCCCACACACTGCCCTCACACTGCCCTCACACTGCCCACACACTGTCCACACACTGCCCGCACACTGCCCTCACACTGCCCACACACTGTCCACACACTGCCCTCACACTGCCCTCACACTGCCCACACACTGCCCACACACTGCCCTCACACTGCCCACACACTGCCCACACACTGCCCTCACACTGCCCACATACTGCCCGCACACTGCCCTCACACTGCCCACACACTGCCCTCACACTGCCCACACACTGCCCTCACAATGCACTCACACTGCCCTCACACTGACCTCACACTGCCCTCACACTGCCCACACACTGCCCTCACACTGCCCTCACAATGCACTCACACTGCCCACACACTGCCCACACACTGCCCTCACACTGACCTCACACTGCCCTCACACTGCCCACACACTGCCCTCACACTGACCTCACACTGCCCTCACACTGCCCACACACTGCCCTCACACTGCCCTCACACTTTCCACACACTGCCCACACACTGCCCGCACACTGCCCTCACACTGCCCACACACTGCCCTCACACTGCCCACACACTGCACTCACACTTCCCACACACTGCCCTCACACTGCCCTCACACTGCCCTCACACTGCCCACACACTGCCCTCACACTGCCCTCACACTGCCCACACACTGCCCACACACTGCCCTCACACTGCCCTCACACTGCCCTCACACTGCCCACACACTGCCCACACACTGCCCGCACACTGCCCTCACACTGCCCACACACTGCGCTCACACTGCCCACACACTGCCCACACACTGCCCACACACTGCCCTCACACTGCCCTCACACTGCCCGCACACTGCCCTCACACTGCCCACACACTGTCCACACACTGCCCTCACACTGCCCACACACTGCCCACACACTGCCCACACACTGCCCTCACACTGCCCACACACTGCCCACACACTGCCCTCACACTGCCCACACACTGCCCGCACACTGCCCTCACACTGCCCACACACTGCCCTCACACTGCCCACACACTGCCCTCACACTGCCCTCACAATGCACTCACACTGCCCTCACACTGACCACACAATGTCAACACACTGCCCACACACTGCCCTCACACTGCCCTCACACTGCCCTCACACTGCCCACACACTGTCCTCACACTGCTTTCACACTGCCCTCACACTGCCCACACACTGCCCACACACTGCCCACACACTGCCCTCACACTGCCATCACACTGCCCACACACTGCCCACACACTGCCCTCACACTGCCCTCACACTGCCCACACACTGCCCTCACACTGCCCTCACACTGCCCACACACTGCAAACACACTGCCCTCACACTGCCCACACACTGCCCTCACACTGCCCTCACACTGCCCGCACACTGCCCTCACACTGCCCACACACTGCCCTCACACTGCCCTCACACTGCTTTCACACTGCCCTCATACTGCCCGCACACTGCCCACATACTTCCCTCACACTGCCCGCACACTGCCCGCAAACTGCCCACACACTGCCCACACACTGCCCTCACACTGCCCTCACACTGCCCACACACTGCCCTCACACTGCCCTCACACTGCACTCACACTGCCCTCACACTGCCCAAACTCTGTCCGCAAACTGCCCACACACTGCCCACACACTGCCCACACACTGTCCGCAAACTGCCCGCACACTGCCCACACACTGTCCGCAAACTGCCCACACACTGCCCACAAACTGCCCACACACTGCCCACAAACTGCCCACACACTGTCCGCAAACTGCCCACACACTGCCCACTCACTGCCCACACACTGCCGACACACTGCCCACATACTGTCCGCAAACTGCCCACACACTGCACACACTGCCCGCACACTGTCCACACACTGCCCACACACTGCCCTCACACTGTCCACACAATGCCCACACACTGTCCGCAAACTGCCCACACACTGCCCACACACTGCCCACACACTGTCCGCAAACTGCCCGCACACTGCCCACACACTGCCCGCACACTGCCCTCACACTGCCCACACACTGTCCACACACTGCCCTCACACTGCCCACACACTGCCCACACACTGCCCACACACTGCCCTCACACTGCCCACACACTGCCCACACACTGCCCTCACACTGCCCACACACTGCCCGCACACTGCCCTCACACTGCCCACACACTGCCCTCACACTGCCCACACACTGCCCTCACACTGCCCTCACAATGCACTCACACTGCCCTCACACTGACCACACAATGTCAACACACTGCCCACACACTGCCCTCACACTGCCCTCACACTGCCCTCACACTGCCCACACACTGTCCTCACACTGCTTTCACACTGCCCTCACACTGCCCACACACTGCCCACACACTGCCCACACACTGCCCTCACACTGCCATCACACTGCCCACACACTGCCCACACACTGCCCTCACACTGCCCTCACACTGCCCACACACTGCCCTCACACTGCCCTCACACTGCCCACACACTGCAAACACACTGCCCTCACACTGCCCACACACTGCCCTCACACTGCCCTCACACTGCCCGCACACTGCCCTCACACTGCCCACACACTGCCCTCACACTGCCCTCACACTGCTTTCACACTGCCCTCATACTGCCCGCACACTGCCCACATACTTCCCTCACACTGCCCGCACACTGCCCGCAAACTGCCCACACACTGCCCACACACTGCCCTCACACTGCCCTCACACTGCCCACACACTGCCCTCACACTGCCCTCACACTGCACTCACACTGCCCTCACACTGCCCAAACTCTGTCCGCAAACTGCCCACACACTGCCCACACACTGCCCACACACTGTCCGCAAACTGCCCGCACACTGCCCACACACTGTCCGCAAACTGCCCACACACTGCCCACAAACTGCCCACACACTGCCCACAAACTGCCCACACACTGTCCGCAAACTGCCCACACACTGCCCACTCACTGCCCACACACTGCCGACACACTGCCCACATACTGTCCGCAAACTGCCCACACACTGCACACACTGCCCGCACACTGTCCACACACTGCCCACACACTGCCCTCACACTGTCCACACAATGCCCACACACTGTCCGCAAACTGCCCACACACTGCCCACACACTGCCCACACACTGTCCGCAAACTGCACACACACTGTCCTCACACTGCCCACACACTGTCTGCAAACTGACCACACACTGCCCACACACTGCCCACACACTGCCCACACACTGCCCACACACTGCCCACCCACTGCCCTCACACTGCCCACACACTGCCCTCACACTGCCCTCACACTGCCCTCACACTGCCCACACACTGCCCTCACACTGCCCACACACTTCCCTCACACTGCTCACACACTGCCCACACACTGCCCACACACTGCCCTCACACTGCCCACACACTGCCCTCACACTGCCCTCACACTGCCCTCACACTGTCCACACACTGCCCACACAATGCCCGCACACTGCCCACACACTGCTATCACACTGCCCACACACTTCCCTCACACTGCCCTCACACTGCCCACACACTGCCCACACACTGCCCACACACTGCCATCACACTGCCCACACACTGCCCTCACACTGACCTCACACTGCCCTCACACTGCCCACACACTGCCCTCACACTGCCCTCACAATGCACTCACACTGCCCAGACACCGCCCACACACTGCCCACACACTGTCCTCACATTGTCCACACACTGCCCACACACTGCCCGCACACTGCCCTCACACTGCCCACACACTGCCCACACACTGCCCACACACTGCCCACACACTGCCCTCACACTGCCCACACACTGCCCTCACACTGCCCACACACTTCCCTCACACTGCCCTCACACTGCCCACACACTGCCCACACACTGCCCACACACTGCCCTCACACTGCCCACACACTGCCCTCACACTGCCCTCACACTGCCCTCACACTGCATTCACACTGCCCTCACACTGCCCACACACTGCCCTCACACTGCCCACACACTTCCCTCACACTGCCCTCACACTGCCCACACACTGCCGACACACTGCCCACACACTGCCCTCACACTGCCCACACACTGCCCTCACACTGCCCTCACACTGCCCTCACACTGCCCACACACTGCCCTCACACTTCGCTCACAATGCACTCACACTGCCCACACACTGCCCACACACTGCCCGCACACTGCCCTCACACTGCCCACACACTGCCCTCACACTGCCCACACACTGCACTCACACTGCCCACACACTGCCCTCACACTGCCCTCACACTGCCCACACACTGCCCTCACACAGCCCTCACACTGCCCACACACTGCCCACACACTGCCCTCACACTGCCCACACACTGCCCACACACTGCCCTCACACTGCCCACACACTGCCCACACACTGCCCACACACTGCCCTCACACTGCCCTCACACTGCCCACACACTGCCCACACACTGCCCGCACACTGCCCTCACACTGCCCACACACTGCCCTCACACTGCCCACACACTGCCCTCACACTGCCCACACACTGCCCACACACTGCCCACACACACTGCCCTCACACTGCCCTCACACTGCCCTCACACTGCCCTCACACTGCTTTCACACTGCCCTCACACTGCCCACACACTGCCCTCACACTGCCCTCACACTGCCCTCACACTGTCCTCACACTGCTTTCACACTGCCCTCACACTGCCCACACACTGCCCACACACTGCCCTCACACTGCCCACACACTGCCCTCACACTGCCCTCACACTGCCCACACACTGCCCACACACTGCCCTCACACTGCCCACACACTGCCCTCACACTGCCCACACACTGCCCACACACTGACCTCACACTGCCCACACACTGCCCTCACACTGCCCTCACACTGCCCTCACAATGCACTCACACTGCCCTCACACTGACCACACAATGTCCACACACTGCCCACACACTGCCCTCACACTGCCCTCACACTGCCCACACACTGCCCAAACACTGCCCTCACACTGCCCTCACACTGCCCTCACACTGCCCTCACACTGCCCACACACTGCCCTCACACTGCCCTCACACTGCCCGCACACTGCCCTCACACTGCACACACACTGCCCTCACACTGCCCACACACTGCCCTCACACTGCCCTCACACTGCTTTCACACTGCCCTCACACTGCCCGCACACTGCCCACATACTGCCCTCACACTGCCCGCACACTGCCCGCAAACTGCCCACACACTGCCCACACACTGCCCTCACACTGCCCTCACACTGCCCACACACTGCCCTCACACTGCCCTCACAGTGCCCACAGACTGCCCACACACTGCCCTCACACTGCCCTCATACTGCACTCACACTGCCCTCACACTGCCCAAACTCTGTCCGCAAACTGCCCACACACTGCCCACACACTGCCCACACACTGTCCGCAAACTGCCCGCACACTGCCCACACACTGTCCGCAAACTGCCCACACACTGCCCACAAACTGCCCACACACTGCCCACACACTGCCCACACACTGTCCGCAAACTTCCCACACACTGCCCACTCACTGCCCACACACTGCGGACACACTGCCCAAATACTGTCCGCAAACTGCCCACACACTGCACACACTGCCCGCAAACTGTCCACACACTGCCCACACACTGCCCTCACACTGTCCACACAATGCCCACACACTGTCCGCAAACTGCCCACACACTGCCCACACACTGCCCACACACTGTCCGCAAACTGCACACACACTGTCCTCACACTGCCCACACACTGTCTGCAAACTGACCACACACTGCCCACACACTGCCCACACACTGCCCACACACTGCCCACACACTGTCCGCAAACTGCCCACACACTGCCCACTCACTGCCCACACACTGCCGACACACTGCCCACATACTGTCCGCAAACTGCCCACACACTGCACACACTGCCCGCACACTGTCCACACACTGCCCACACACTGCCCTCACACTGTCCACACAATGCCCACACACTGTCCGCAAACTGCCCACACACTGCCCACACACTGCCCACACACTGTCCGCAAACTGCACACACACTGTCCTCACACTGCCCACACACTGTCCGCAAAATGCCCACACACTGCCCACACACTGCCCACACACTGTCCGCAAACTGCACACACACTGCCCACACACTGCCCACACACTGCCCACACACTGCCCACACACTGCCCTCAGACTGCCCACAAACTGCCCTCACACTGCCCTCACACTGCCCTCACACTGCCCTCACACTGCCCTCACACTGCCCACACACTGCCCTCACAATGCCCACACACTTCCCTCACACTGCCCTCACACTGCCCACACACTGCCCACACACTGCCCACACACTGCCCTCACACTGCCCACACACTGCCCTCACACTGCCCTCACACTGCCCACACACTGCCCTCACACTGCCCTCACACTGCCCTCACACTGCCCACACACTGCCCACACACTGCCCTCACACTGCCCACACACTGCCCTCACACTGCCCTCACACTGCCCTCACACTGCCCACACACTGCCCTCACAATGCCCACACACTTCCCTCACACTGCCCTCACACTGCCCACACACTGCCCACACACTGCCCACACACTGCCCTCACACTGCCCACACACTGCCCTCACACTGCCCTCACACTGCCCTCACACTGCCCTCACACTGTCCACACACTGCCCACACAATGCCCGCACACTGCCCAAACACTTCCCTCACACTGCCCTCACACTGCCCACACACTGCCCACACACTGCCCACACACTGCCCACACACTGCCCTCACACTGCCCACACACTGCCCACACACTGCCCTCACACACTGCCCTCACACTGCCCACACACTGCCCACACACTGCCCACACACTGCCCACACACTGCCCTCACACTGCCCTCACACTGCCCTTACTCTGCCCTCACACACTGCCCTCACACTGCCCACACACTGCCCACACACTGCCCACACACTGCCCTCACACTGACCTCACACTGCACTCACACTGCCCACACACTGCCCTCACACTGCCCTCACAATGCACTCACACTGCCCTCACACTGACCTCACACTGCCCTCACACTGCCCACACACTGCCCTCACACTGCCCTCACAATGCACTCACACTGCCCACACACTGCCCACACACTGCCCTCACACTGACCTCACACTGCCCTCACACTGCCCACACACTGCCCTCACACTGACCTCACACTGCCCTCACACTGCCCACACACTGCCCTCACACTGCCCTCACACTGTCCACACACTGCCCACACACTGCCCGCACACTGCCCTCACACTGCCCACACACTGCCCTCACACTGCCCACACACTGCACTCACACTGCCCACACACTGCCCTCACACTGCCCTCACACTGCCCTCACACTGCCCACACACTGCCCTCACACTGCCCTCACACTGCCCACACACTGCCCACACACTGCCCTCACACTGCCCTCACACTGCCCACACACTGCCCACACACTGCCCGCACACTGCCCTCACACTGCCCACACACTGCGCTCACACTGCCCACACACTGCCCACACACTGCCCACACACTGCCCTCACACTGCCCTCACACTGCCCACACACTGTCCACACACTGCCCGCACACTGCCCTCACACTGCCCACACACTGTCCACACACTGCCCTCACACTGCCCTCACACTGCCCACACACTGCCCACACACTGCCCACACACTGCCCTCACACTGCCCACACACTGCCCACACACTGCCCTCACACTGCCCACACACTGCCCGCACACTGCCCTCACACTGCCCACACACTGCCCTCACACTGCCCACACACTGCCCTCACACTGCCCTCACAATGCACTCACACTGCCCTCACACTGACCACACAATGTCAACACACTGCCCACACACTGCCCTCACACTGCCCTCACACTGCCCTCACACTGCCCACACACTGTCCTCACACTGCTTTCACACTGCCCTCACACTGCCCACACACTGCCCACACACTGCCCACACACTGCCCTCACACTGCCATCACACTGCCCACACACTGCCCACACACTGCCCTCACACTGCCCTCACACTGCCCACACACTGCCCTCACACTGCCCACACACTGCCCACACACTGACCTCACACTGCCCACACACTGCCCTCACACTGCCCACACACTTCCCTCACACTGCCCTCACACTGCCCACACACTGCCGACACACTGCCCACACACTGCCCTCACACTGCCCACACACTGCCCTCACACTGCCCTCACACTGCCCTCACACTGCCCACACACTGCCCTCACACTTCGCTCACAATGCACTCACACTGCCCACACACTGCCCACACACTGCCCGCACACTGCCCTCACACTGCCCACACACTGCCCTCACACTGCCCACACACTGCACTCACACTGCCCACACACTGCCCTCACACTGCCCTCACACTGCCCACACACTGCCCTCACACAGCCCTCACACTGCCCACACACTGCCCACACACTGCCCTCACACTGCCCACACACTGCCCACACACTGCCCTCACACTGCCCACACACTGCCCACACACTGCCCACACACTGCCCTCACACTGCCCTCACACTGCCCACACACTGCCCACACACTGCCCGCACACTGCCCTCACACTGCCCACACACTGCCCTCACACTGCCCACACACTGCCCTCACACTGCCCACACACTGCCCACACACTGCCCACACACACTGCCCTCACACTGCCCTCACACTGCCCTCACACTGCCCTCACACTGCTTTCACACTGCCCTCACACTGCCCACACACTGCCCTCACACTGCCCTCACACTGCCCTCACACTGTCCTCACACTGCTTTCACACTGCCCTCACACTGCCCACACACTGCCCACACACTGCCCTCACACTGCCCACACACTGCCCTCACACTGCCCTCACACTGCCCACACACTGCCCACACACTGCCCTCACACTGCCCACACACTGCCCTCACACTGCCCACACACTGCCCACACACTGACCTCACACTGCCCACACACTGCCCTCACACTGCCCTCACACTGCCCTCACAATGCACTCACACTGCCCTCACACTGACCACACAATGTCCACACACTGCCCACACACTGCCCTCACACTGCCCTCACACTGCCCACACACTGCCCAAACACTGCCCTCACACTGCCCTCACACTGCCCTCACACTGCCCTCACACTGCCCACACACTGCCCTCACACTGCCCTCACACTGCCCGCACACTGCCCTCACACTGCACACACACTGCCCTCACACTGCCCACACACTGCCCTCACACTGCCCTCACACTGCTTTCACACTGCCCTCACACTGCCCGCACACTGCCCACATACTGCCCTCACACTGCCCGCACACTGCCCGCAAACTGCCCACACACTGCCCACACACTGCCCTCACACTGCCCTCACACTGCCCACACACTGCCCTCACACTGCCCTCACAGTGCCCACAGACTGCCCACACACTGCCCTCACACTGCCCTCATACTGCACTCACACTGCCCTCACACTGCCCAAACTCTGTCCGCAAACTGCCCACACACTGCCCACACACTGCCCACACACTGTCCGCAAACTGCCCGCACACTGCCCACACACTGTCCGCAAACTGCCCACACACTGCCCACAAACTGCCCACACACTGCCCACACACTGCCCACAAACTGTCCGCAAACTTCCCACACACTGCCCACTCACTGCCCACACACTGCGGACACACTGCCCAAATACTGTCCGCAAACTGCCCACACACTGCACACACTGCCCGCAAACTGTCCACACACTGCCCACACACTGCCCTCACACTGTCCACACAATGCCCACACACTGTCCGCAAACTGCCCACACACTGCCCACACACTGCCCACACACTGTCCGCAAACTGCACACACACTGTCCTCACACTGCCCACACACTGTCTGCAAACTGACCACACACTGCCCACACACTGCCCACACACTGCCCACACACTGCCCACACACTGTCCGCAAACTGCCCACACACTGCCCACTCACTGCCCACACACTGCCGACACACTGCCCACATACTGTCCGCAAACTGCCCACACACTGCACACACTGCCCGCACACTGTCCACACACTGCCCACACACTGCCCTCACACTGTCCACACAATGCCCACACACTGTCCGCAAACTGCCCACACACTGCCCACACACTGCCCACACACTGTCCGCAAACTGCACACACACTGTCCTCACACTGCCCACACACTGTCCGCAAAATGCCCACACACTGCCCACACACTGCCCACACACTGTCCGCAAACTGCACACACACTGCCCACACACTGCCCACACACTGCCCACACACTGCCCACACACTGCCCTCAGACTGCCCACAAACTGCCCTCACACTGCCCTCACACTGCCCTCACACTGCCCTCACACTGCCCTCACACTGCCCACACACTGCCCTCACAATGCCCACACACTTCCCTCACACTGCCCTCACACTGCCCACACACTGCCCACACACTGCCCACACACTGCCCTCACACTGCCCACACACTGCCCTCACACTGCCCTCACACTGCCCACACACTGCCCTCACACTGCCCTCACACTGCCCTCACACTGCCCACACACTGCCCACACACTGCCCTCACACTGCCCACACACTGCCCTCACACTGCCCTCACACTGCCCTCACACTGCCCACACACTGCCCTCACAATGCCCACACACTTCCCTCACACTGCCCTCACACTGCCCACACACTGCCCACACACTGCCCACACACTGCCCTCACACTGCCCACACACTGCCCTCACACTGCCCTCACACTGCCCTCACACTGCCCTCACACTGTCCACACACTGCCCACACAATGCCCGCACACTGCCCAAACACTTCCCTCACACTGCCCTCACACTGCCCACACACTGCCCACACACTGCCCACACACTGCCCACACACTGCCCTCACACTGCCCACACACTGCCCACACACTGCCCTCACACACTGCCCTCACACTGCCCACACACTGCCCACACACTGCCCACACACTGCCCACACACTGCCCTCACACTGCCCTCACACTGCCCTCACTCTGCCCTCACACACTGCCCTCACACTGCCCACACACTGCCCACACACTGCCCACACACTGCCCTCACACTGACCTCACACTGCACTCACACTGCCCACACACTGCCCTCACACTGCCCTCACAATGCACTCACACTGCCCTCACACTGACCTCACACTGCCCTCACACTGCCCACACACTGCCCTCACACTGCCCTCACAATGCACTCACACTGCCCACACACTGCCCACACACTGCCCTCACACTGACCTCACACTGCCCTCACACTGCCCACACACTGCCCTCACACTGACCTCACACTGCCCTCACACTGCCCACACACTGCCCTCACACTGCCCTCACACTGTCCACACACTGCCCACACACTGCCCGCACACTGCCCTCACACTGCCCACACACTGCCCTCACACTGCCCACACACTGCACTCACACTGCCCACACACTGCCCTCACACTGCCCTCACACTGCCCTCACACTGCCCACACACTGCCCTCACACTGCCCTCACACTGCCCACACACTGCCCACACACTGCCCTCACACTGCCCTCACACTGCCCACACACTGCCCACACACTGCCCGCACACTGCCCTCACACTGCCCACACACTGCGCTCACACTGCCCACACACTGCCCACACACTGCCCACACACTGCCCTCACACTGCCCTCACACTGCCCACACACTGTCCACACACTGCCCGCACACTGCCCTCACACTGCCCACACACTGTCCACACACTGCCCTCACACTGCCCTCACACTGCCCACACACTGCCCACACACTGCCCACACACTGCCCTCACACTGCCCACACACTGCCCACACACTGCCCTCACACTGCCCACACACTGCCCGCACACTGCCCTCACACTGCCCACACACTGCCCTCACACTGCCCACACACTGCCCTCACACTGCCCTCACAATGCACTCACACTGCCCTCACACTGACCACACAATGTCAACACACTGCCCACACACTGCCCTCACACTGCCCTCACACTGCCCTCACACTGCCCACACACTGTCCTCACACTGCTTTCACACTGCCCTCACACTGCCCACACACTGCCCACACACTGCCCACACACTGCCCTCACACTGCCATCACACTGCCCACACACTGCCCACACACTGCCCTCACACTGCCCTCACACTGCCCACACACTGCCCTCACACTGCCCACACACTGCCCACACACTGACCTCACACTGCCCACACACTGCCCTCACACTGCCCTCACACTGCCCTCACAATGCACTCACACTGCCCTCACACTGACCACACAATGTCCACACACTGCCCACACACTGCCCTCACACTGCCCACACACTGCAAACACACTGCCCTCACACTGCCCACACACTGCCCTCACACTGCCCTCACACTGCCCGCACACTGCCCTCACACTGCCCACACACTGCCCTCACACTGCCCTCACACTGCTTTCACACTGCCCTCACACTGCCCGCACACTGCCCACATACTGCCCTCACACTGCCCGCACACTGCCCGCAAACTGCCCACACACTGCCCACACACTGCCCTCACACTGCCCTCACACTGCCCACACACTGCCCTCACACTGCCCTCACACTGCACTCACACTGCCCTCACACTGCCCAAACTCTGTCCGCAAACTGCCCACACACTGCCCACACACTGCCCACACACTGTCCGCAAACTGCCCGCACACTGCCCACACACTGTCCGCAAACTGCCCACACACTGCCCACAAACTGCCCACACACTGCCCACACACTGCCCACACACTGTCCGCAAACTGCCCACACACTGCCCACTCACTGCCCACACACTGCCGACACACTGCCCACATACTGTCTGCAAACTGCCCACACACTGCACACACTGCCCACACACTGTCCACACACTGCCCACACACTGCCCTCACACTGTCCACACAATGCCCACACACTGTCCGCAAACTGCCCACACACTGCCCACACACTGCCCACACACTGTCCGCAAACTGCACACACACTGTCCTCACACTGCCCACACACTGTCTGCAAACTGCCCACACACTGCCCACACACTGCCCACACACTGCCCACACACTGCCCACACACTGCCCACACACTGCCCTCACACTGCCCACACACTGCCCTCACACTGCCCTCACACTGCCCTCACACTGCCCTCACACTGCCCACACACTTCCCTCACACTGCCCTCACACTGCCCACACACTGCCCACACACTGCCCACACACTGCCCTCACACTGCCCACACATTGCCCTCACACTGCCCTCACACTGCCCTCACACTGTCCACACACTGCCCACACAATGCCCGCACACTGCCCACACACTGCCATCACACTGCCCACACACTTCACTCACACTGCCCTCACACTGCCCACACACTGCCCACACACTGCCCTCACACTGCCCACACACTGCCCTCACACTGACCTCACACTGCCCTCACACTGCCCACACACTGCCCTCACACTGCCCTCACAATGCACTCACACTGCCCACACACCTCCCACACACTGCCCACACACTGTCCTCACACTGTCCACACACTGCCCACACACTGCCCGCACACTGCCGTCACACTGCCCACACACTGCCCTCACACTGCCCACACACTGCCCTCACACTGCCCTCACACTGCCCTCACACTGCCCACACACTGCCCTCACACTGCCCTCACACTGCCCACACACTGCCCACACACTGCCCTCACACTGCCCTCACACTGCCCACACATTGTCCACACACACTGCCCACACACTGTCCTCACACTGTCCACACACTGCCCACACACTGCCCTCACACACTGCCCTCACACTGCCCACACACTAGCCTCACACTGCCCACACACTGCCCTCACACTGCCCTCACACTGCCCTCACACTGCCCACACACTGCCCTCACACTGCCCTAACACTGCCCACACACTGCCCACACACTGCCCTCACACTGCCCTCACACTGCCCACACACTGCCCACACACTGCCCGCACACTGCCCTCACACTGCCCACACACTGCGCTCACACTGCCCACACACTGCCCACACACTGCCCACACACTGCCCTCACAGTGCCCTCACACTGCCCACACACTGCCCGCACACTGCCCACACACTGCCCTCACACTGCCCTCACACTGCCCACACACTGCCCTCACACTGCCCACACACTGCCCGCACACTGCCCTCACACTGCCCACACACTGCCCTCACACTGCCCACACACTGCCCTCACACTGCCCTCACAATGCACTCACACTGCCCTCACACTGACCACACAATGTCCACACACTGCCCAAACACTGCCCTCACACTGCCCACACACTGCAAAAACACTGCCCTCACACTGCCCACACACTGCCCTCACACTGCCCTCACACTGCCCGCACACTGCCCTCACACTGCCCACACACTGCCCTCACACTGCCCACACACTGCCCTCACACTGCCCTCACACTGCTTTCACACTGCCCTCACACTGCCCGCACACTGCCCACATACTGCCCTCACACTGCCCGCACACTGCCCGCAAACTGCCCACACACTGCCCACACACTGCCCTCACACTGCCCTCACACTGCCCACACACTGCCCTCACACTGCCCTCACAGTGCCCAAAGACTGCCCACACACTGCCCTCACACTGCCCTCACACTGCCCTCACACTGCACTCACACTGCCCTCACACTGCCCAAACTCTGTCCGCAAACTGCCCACACACTGCCCACACACTGCCCACACACTGTCCGCAAACTGCCCGCACACTGCCCACACACTGTCCGCAAACTGCCCACACACTGCCCACAAACTGCCCACACACTGCCCACACACTGCCCACACACTGTCCGCAAACTGCCCACACACTGCCCACTCACTGCCCACACACTGCCCACACACTGCCCTCACACTGCCCACACACTGTCCACACACTGCCCGCACACTGCCCACACACTGCCCACACACTGCCCACACACTGCCCACACACTGCCCACACACTGCCCTCACACTGCCCTCACACTGCCCACACACTGCCCTCACACTGCCCTCACACTGCCCACACACTGCCCACAAACTGCCCTCACACTGCCCTCACACTGCCCACACACTGCCCTCACACTGCCCTCACACTGCCCTCACACTGCCCACATACTGTCCGCAAACTGCCCACACACTGCCCTCACACTGCCCTCACACTGCCCACATACTGTCCGCAAACTGCCCACACACTGCACACACTGCCCGCACACTGTCCACACACTGCCCACACACTGCCCTCACACTGTCCACACAATGCCCACACACTGCCCGCACACTGCCCACACACTGCCCACACACTGCCCAAACACTGTCTGAAAACTGCCCACACACTGCCCACACACTGCCCACACACTGCCCTCACACTGCCCACACACTGCCCACAAACTGCCCTCACACTGCCCTCACACTGCCCACACACTGCCCTCACACTGCCCTCACACTGCCCTCACACTGCCCACATACTGTCCGCAAACTGCCCACACACTGCACACACTGCCCGCACACTGTCCACACACTGCCCACACACTGCCCTCACACTGTCCACACAATGCCCACACACTGCCCGCACACTGCCCACACACTGCCCACACACTGCCCAAACACTGTCTGAAAACTGCCCACACACTGCCCACACACTGCCCACACACTGCCCACACACTGCCCTCACACTGCCCACACACTGCCCTCACACTGCCCTCACACTGCCCACACACTTCCCTCACACTGCCCTCACACTGCCCACACACTGCCCACACACTGCCCACACACTGCCCTCACACTGCCCACACACTGCCCTCACGCTGCCCTCACACTGCCCTCACACTGTCCACACACTGCCCACACAATGCCCGCACACTGCCCACACACTGCCCTCACACTGCCCACACACTTCCCTCACACTGCCCTCACACTGCCCACACACTGCCCACACACTGCCCACACACTGCCCTCACACTGCCCACACACTGCCCTCACACTGACCTCACACTGCCCTCACACTGCCCACACACTGCCCTCACACTGCCCTCACAATGCACTCACACTGCCCACACACCGCCCACACACTGCCCACACACTGTCCTCACACTGTCCACACACTGCCCACACACTGCCCGCACACTGCCCTCACACTGCCCACACACTGCCCTCACACTGCCCACACACTGCACTCACACTGCCCACACACTGCCCTCACACTGCCCTCACACTGCCCACACACTGCCCTCACACTGCCCTCACACTGCCCACACACTGCCCACACACTGCACTCACACTGCCCTCACACTGCCCACACACTGCCCACACACTGCCCGCACACTGCCCTCACACTGCCCACACACTGCGCTCACACTGCCCACACACTGCCCACACACTGCCCACACACTGCCCTCACACTGCCCTCACACTGCCCACACACTGTCCACACACTGCCCGCACACTGCCCTCACACTGCCCACACACTGCCCTCACACTGCCCACACACTGCCCTCACACTGCCCTCACACTGCCCACACACTGCCCTCACACTGCCCACACACTGCCCGCACACTGCCCTCACACTGCCCACACACTGCCCTCACACTGCCCACACACTGCCCTCACACTGCCCTCACAATGCACTCACACTGCCCTCACACTGACCATACAATGTCCACACACTGCCCACACACTGCCCTCACACTGCCCTCACACTGCCCTCACACTGCCCTCACACTGTCCTCACACTGCTTTCACACTGCCCTCACACTGCCCACACACTGCCCACACACTGCCCACACACTGCCCTCACACTGCCCTCACACTGCCCACACACTGCCCACACACTGCCCTCACACTGCCCTCACACTGCCCACACACTGCCCTCACACTGCCCACACACTGCCCACACACTGACCTCACACTGCCCACACACTGCCCTCACACTGCCCTCACACTGCCCTCACAATGCACTCACACTGCCCTCACACTGACCACACAATGTCCACACACTGCCTACACACTGCCCTCACACTGCCCACACACTGCAAACACACTGCCCTCACACTGCCCACACACTGCCCTCACACTACCCTCACACTGCCCTCACACTGCCCACACACTGCCCTCACACTGCCCTCACAATGCACTCACACTGCCCACACACTGCCCTCACACTGCCCTCACACTGCCCACACACTGCCCTCACACTGCCCACACACTGCCCTCACACTGCCCTCACACTGCCCACACACTGCCCGCACACTGCCCTCACAATGCACTCACACTGCCCACACACTGCCCGCACACTGCCCTCACACTGCCCACACACTGCCCTCACACTGCCCACACACTGCCCTCACTCTGCCCTCACACTGCCCTTACAATGCACTCACACTGCACTCACACTGCCCACACACTGCCCACACACTGCCCTCACACTGCCCTCACACTGCCCATACACTGCCCACACACTGCCCGCACACTGCCCTCACACTGCCCACACACTGCCCACACACTGCCCTCACCCTGCCCACACACTGCCCTCACACTGCCCACACACTTCCCTCACACTGCCCTCACACTGCCCACACACTGCCCACACACTGCCCACACACTGCCCTCACACTGCCCACACACTGCCCTCACACTGCCCTCACACTGCCCTCACACTGCATTCACACTGCCCTCACACTGCCCACACACTGCCCTCACACTGCCCACACACTTCCCTCACACTGCCCTCACACTGCCCACACACTGCCCACACACTGCCCTCAAACTGCCCTCACACTGCCCACACACTGCCCTCACACTTCCCTCACAATGCACTCACACTGCCCACACACTGCCCACACACTGCCCGCACACTGCCCTCACACTGCCAACACACTGCCCTCACACTGCCCACACACTACACTCACACTGCCCACACACTGCCCTCACACTGCCCTCACACTGCCCTCACACTGCCCACACACTGCCCTCACACTGCCCACACACTGCCCTCACACTGCCCACACACTGCCCTCACACTGCCCACACACTGCCCACACACACTGCCCTCACACTGTCCTCACACTGCCCTCACACTGCCCTCACACTGCTTTCACACTGCCCTCACGCTGCCCTCACACTGCCCTCACACTGCCCTCACACTGTCCTCACACTGCTTTCACACTGCCCTCACACTGCCCACACACTGCCCACACACTGCCCTCACACTGCCCACACACTGCCCTCACACTGCCCTCACACTGCCCACACACTGCCCACACACTGACCGCACACTGCCCACACACTGCCCTCACACTGCCCACACACTGCCCACACACTGACCTCACACTGCCCACACACTGCCCTCACACTGCCCTCACACTGCCCACACACTGCCCACACACTGCCCTCACACTGCCCTCACACTGCCCTCACACTGCCCTCACACTGCCCACACACTGCCCTCACACTGCCCTCACACTGCCCGCACACTGCCCTCACATTGCCCACACACTGCCCTCACACTGCCCACACACTGCCCTCACACTGCCTTCACACTGCTTTCACACTGCCCTCACACTGCCCGCACACTGCCCACATACTGCCCTCACACTGCCCGCACACTGCCCGCAAACTGCCCACACACTGCCCACACACTGCCCTCACACTGCCCTCACACTGCCCACACACTGCCCTCACACTGCCCTCACAGTGCCCACAGACTGCCCACACACTGCCCTCACACTGCCCTCACACTGCACTCACACTGCCCTCACACTGCCCAAACTCTGTCCGCAAACTGCCCACACACTGCCCACACACTGCCCACACACTGTCCGCAACCTGCCCGCACACTGCCCACACACTGTCCGCAAACTGCCCACACACTGCCCACAAACTGCCCACACACTGCCCACACACTGCCCACACACTGTCCGCAAACTGCCCACACACTGCCCACTCACTGCCCACACACTGCCGACACACTGCCCACATACTGTCCGCAAACTGCCCACACACTGCACACACTGCCCGCACACTGTCCACACACTGCCCACACACTGCCCTCACACTGTCCACACAATGCCCACACACTGCCCGCACACTGCCCACACACTGCCCACACACTGCCCAAACACTGTCTGCAAACTGCCCACACACTGCCCACACACTGCCCACACACTGTCCGCAAACTGACCACACACTGCCCACACACTGCCCACACACTGCCCACACACTGCCCACACACTGCCCACACACTGCCCTCACACTGCCCACACACTGCCCTCACACTGCCCTCACACTGCCCTCACACTGCCCACACACTGCCCTCACACTGCCCACACACTTCCCTCACACTGCCTTCACACTGCCCACACACTGCCCACACACTGCCCACACACTGCCCTCACACTGCCCACACACTGCCCTCACACTGCCCTCACACTGCCCTCACACTGTCCACACACTGCCCACACAATGCCCGCACACTGCCCACACACTGCCCTCACACTGCCCACACACTTCCCTCACACTGCCCTCACACTGCCCACACACTGCCCACACACTGCCCACACAGTGCCCTCACACTGCCCACACACTGCCCTCGCACTGACCTCACACTGCCCTCACACTGCCCACACACTGCCCGCACACTGCCCTCACACTGCCCACACACTGCCCTTACACTGCCCACACACTGCACTCACACTGCCCACACACTGCCCTCACACTGCCCTCACACTGCCCTCACACTGCCCACACACTGCCCTCACACTGCCCTCACACTGCCCACACACTGCCCACACACTGCCCTCACACTGCCCTCACACTGCCCACACACTGCCCACACACTGCCCGCACACAGCCCTCACACTGCCCACACACTGCGCTCACACTGCCCACACACTGCCCACACACTGCCCACACACTGCCCTCACACTGCCCTCACACTGCCCACACACTATCCACACACTGCCCGCACACTGCCCTCACACTGCCCACACACTGCCCTCACACTGCCCACACACTGCCCTCACACTGCCCTCACACTGCCCACACACTGCCCTCACACTGCCCAAACACTGCCCGCACACTGCCCTCACACTGCCCACACACTGCCCTCACACTGCCCACACACTGCCCTCACACTGCCCTCACAATGCACTCACACTGCCCTCACACTGACCACACAATGTCCACACACTGCCCACACACTGCCCTCACACTGCCCTCACACTGCCCTCACACTGCCCTCACACTGTCCTCACACTGTCCTCACACTGCCCACACACTGCCCACACACTGCCCACACACTGCCCACACACTGCCCTCACACTGCCCACACACTGCCCACACACTGCCCTCACACTTCCCTCACACTGCCCTCACACTGCCCTCACACTGCCCACACACTGCCCACAGACTGCCCACACACTGCCCACACACTGCCCTCACACACTGCCCACACACTGCCCACACACTGCCCTCACACTTCCCTCACACTGCCCTCACACTGCCCTCACACTGCCCACACACTGCCCTCACACTGCCCACACACTGCCCTCACACTGCCCTCACACTGCCCACACACTGCCCACACACTGCCCTCACACTGCCCTCACACTGCACACACACTGCCCACACACTGCCCTCACACTGCCCTCACACTGCCCACAAACTGCCCTCACACTGCCCAAACACTGCCCACACACTGACCTCACACTGCCCACACACTGCCCTCACACTGCCCTCACACTGCCCTCACAATGCACTCACACTGCCCTCACACTGACCACACAATGTCCACACACTGCCCACACACTGCCCTCACACTGCCCTCACACTGCCCACACACTGCCCACACACTGCCCTCACACTGCCCTCACACTGCACTCACACTGCCCTCACACTGCCCTCACACTGCCCTCACACTGTCCACACACTGCCCTCACACTGCCCTCACACTGCCCGCACACTGCACTCACACTGCCCACACACTGCCCTCACACTGCCCACACACTGCCCTCACACTGCCCTCACACTGCTTTCACACTGCCCTCACACTGCCCGCACACTGCCCACATACTGCCCTCACACTGCCCTCACACTGCCCACACACTGCCCTCACACTGCCCTCACACTGCCCACACACTGTCCACACACTGCCCGCACACTGCCCTCACACTGCCCACACACTGCCCTCACACTGCCCTCACACTGCCCGCACACTGCCCGCAAACTGCCCACACACTGCCCACACACTGCCCTCACACTGCCCTCACACTGCCCACACACTGCCCTCACACTGCCCTCACACTGCCCTCACACTGCCCAAACACTGTCTGCAAACTGACCACACACTGCCCACACACTGCCCACACACTGTCCGCAAACTGCACACGCACTGTCCTCACACTGCCCACACACTGTCTGCAAACTGACCACACACTGCCCACACACTGCCCACACACTGCACTCAAACTGTCCACACACTGCCCACACAATGCCCGCACACTGCCCACACACTGCCCACACACTGCCCACACACTGCCCTCACACTGCCCTCACACTGCCCAAACTCTGTCAGCAAACTGCCCAAACACGGCCCACACACTGCCCACAAACTGTCCACACACTGCTCACACACTGCCCACACACTGTCCACACACTGCCCACACAATGCCCACACACTGCCCGCAAACTGCGCACACACTGCCCACACACTGCCCACACACTGCCCACACACTGCCCTCACACTGCCCACACACTGCCCGCACACTGCCCACACACTGCCCTCACACTGCCCTCACACTGCCCAAACACTGTCCACACACTGCTCACACACTGCCCACACACTGCCCTCACACTGCCCTCAAACTGCCCACACACTGCCCACACACTGCCCACACACTGCCCACACACTGCCCTCACACTGCCCACACACTGCCCTCACACTACCCTCACACTGCCCTCACACTGCCCACACACTGCCCTCACACTGCCCTCACAATGCACTCACACTGCCCACACACTGCCCTCACACTGCCCTCACACTGCCCACACACTGCCCTCACACTGCCCACACACTGCCCACACACTGCCCACACACTGCCCTCAAACTGCCCACACACTGCCCACACACTGCCCACAAACTGCCCACACACTGCCCTCACACTGCCCACACAATGCCCTCACACTACCCTCACACTGCCCTCAAACTGCCAACACACTGCCCTCACACTGCCCTCACAATGCACTCACACTGCCCACACACTGCCCGCACACTGCCCTCACACTGCCCACACACTTCCCTCACACTGCCCTCACACTGCCCACACTCTGCCCTCACACTGCCCTCACAATGCACGCACACTGCACTCACACTGCCCACACACTGCCCACACACTGCCCTCACACTGCCCTCACACTGCCCACACACTGCCCACACACTGCCCTCACACTGCCCTCACACTGCCCTCACACTGCCCACACACTGCCCACACACTTCCCTCACACTGCCCTCACACTGCCCTCACACTGCCCTCACACTGCCCACACACTGCCCTCACACTGCCAACACACTGCCCACACACTGCCCACACACTGCCCACACACTGCCCTCACACTGCCCTCACACTGCCCTCACACTGCCCTCACACTGCCCACACACTGCCCACACACTGCCCACACACTGCCCGCACACTGCCCACACACTGCCCTCACACTGCCCTCACACTGCCCACACACTGCCCTCACACTGCCCACACACTTCCCTCACACTGCCCTCACACTGCCCACACACTGCCCAAACACTTCCCACACACTGCCCTCACACTCCCCACACACTTCCCTCACACTGCCCACACACTTCCCTCACACTGCCCACACACTGCCCAAACACTGCCCTCACACTGCCCACACACTTCCCTCACACTGCCCTCACACTGCCCACACACTGCCCAAACACTGCCCTCACACTGCCCAAACACTGCCCTCACACTGCCCACACACTGCCCTCACACTGCCCACACACTGCCCAAACACTGCCCTCACACTGCCCACACACTTCCCTCACACTGCCCTCACACTGCCCACACACTGCCCAAACACTGCCCACACACTACCCTCACACTGCCCACACACTTCCCTCACACTGCCCTCACACTGCCCACACACTGCCCACACACTGCCCTCACACTGCCCTCACACTGCCCACACACTGCCCTCACACTGCCCTCACAATGCACTCACACTGCCCACACACTGCCCACACACTGCCCGCACACTGCCATCACACTGCCCACACACTGCCCTCACACTGCCCACACACTGCACTCACACTGCCCACACACTGCCCTCACACTGCCCTCACACTGCCCTCACACTGCCCACACACTGCCCTCACACTGCCCTCACACAGCCCACACACTGCCCACACACTGCTCTCACACTGCCCACACACTGCCCAAACACTGCCCTCACACTTCCCTCACACTGCCCTCACACTGCCCACACACTGCCCACACACTGCCCTCACACTGCCCACACACTGCCCTCACACTGCCCTCACAATGCACTCACACTGCCCTCACACTGACCACACAATGTCCACACACTGCCCACACACTGCCCTCACACTGCCATCACACTGCCCTCACACTGTCCTCACACTGTCCTCACACTGCCCACACACTGCCCACACACTGCCCACACACTGCCCACACACTGCCCTCACACTGCCCACACACTGCCCACACACTGCCCTCACACTTCCCTCACACTGCCCTCACACTGCCCTCACACTGCCCACACACTGCCCACACACTGCCCACACACTGCCCACACACTGCCCTCACACACTGCCCACACACTGCCCACACACTGCCCTCACACTTCCCTCACACTGCCCTCACACTGCCCTCACACTGCCCACACACTGCCCTCACACTGCCCACACACTGCCCTCACACTGCCCTCACACTGCCCACACACTGCCCACACACTGCCCTCACACTGCCCTCACACTGCACACACACTGCCCACACACTGCCCTCACACTGCCCTCACACTGCCCACAAACTGCCCTCACACTGCCCAAACACTGCCCACACACTGACCTCACACTGCCCACACACTGCCCTCACACTGCCGTCACACTGCCCTCACAATGCACTCACACTGCCCTCACACTGACCACACAATGTCCACACACTGCCCACACACTGCCCTCACACTGCCCTCACACTGCCCACACACTGCCCACACACTGCCCTCACACTGCCCTCACACTGCCCTCACACTGCCCTCACACTGCCCTCACACTGCCCTCACACTGCCCTCACACTGTCCACACACTGCCCTCACACTGCCCTCACACTGCCCGCACACTGCACTCACACTGCCCACACACTGCCCTCACACTGCCCACACACTGCCCTCACACTGCCCTCACACTGCTTTCACACTGCCCTCACACTGCCCGCACACTGCCCACATACTGCCCTCACACTGCCCTCACACTGCCCACACACTGCCCTCACACTGCCCTCACACTGCCCACACACTGTCCACACACTGCCCGCACACTGCCCTCACACTGCCCACACACTGCCCTCACACTGCCCTCACACTGCCCGCACACTGCCCGCAAACTGCCCACACACTGCCCACACACTGCCCTCACACTGCCCTCACACTGCCCACACACTGCCCTCACACTGCCCTCACACTGCCCTCACACTGCCCAAACACTGTCTGCAAACTGACCACACACTGCCCACACACTGTCCGCAACCTGCCCGCACACTGCCCACACACTGTCCGCAAACTGCCCACACACTGCCCACAAACTGCCCACACACTGCCCACACACTGCCCACACACTGTCCGCAAACTGCCCACACACTGCCCACTCACTGCCCACACACTGCCGACACACTGCCCACATACTGTCCGCAAACTGCCCACACACTGCACACACTGCCCGCACACTGTCCACACACTGCCCACACACTGCCCTCACACTGTCCACACAATGCCCACACACTGCCCGCACACTGCCCACACACTGCCCACACACTGCCCAAACACTGTCTGCAAACTGCCCACACACTGCCCACACACTGCCCACACACTGTCCGCAAACTGACCACACACTGCCCACACACTGCCCACACACTGCCCACACACTGCCCACACACTGCCCACACACTGCCCTCACACTGCCCATACACTGCCCTCACACTGCCCTCACACTGCCCTCACACTGCCCACACACTGCCCTCACACTGCCCACACACTTCACTCACACTGCCTTCACACTGCCCACACACTGCCCACACACTGCCCACACACTGCCCTCACACTGCCCACACACTGCCCTCACACTGCCCTCACACTGCCCTCACACTGTCCACACACTGCCCACACAATGCCCGCACACTGCCCACACACTGCCCTCACACTGCCCACACACTTCCCTCACACTGCCCTCACACTGCCCACACACTGCCCACACACTGCCCACACAGTGCCCTCACACTGCCCACACACTGCCCTCGCACTGACCTCACACTGCCCTCACACTGCCCACACACTGCCCGCACACTGCCCTCACACTGCCCACACACTGCCCTTACACTGCCCACACACTGCACTCACACTGCCCACACACTGCCCTCACACTGCCCTCACACTGCCCTCACACTGCCCACACACTGCCCTCACACTGCCCTCACACTGCCCACACACTGCCCACACACTGCCCTCACACTGCCCTCACACTGCCCACACACTGCCCACACACTGCCCGCACACAGCCCTCACACTGCCCACACACTGCGCTCACACTGCCCACACACTGCCCACACACTGCCCACACACTGCCCTCACACTGCCCTCACACTGCCCACACACTATCCACACACTGCCCGCACACTGCCCTCACACTGCCCACACACTGCCCTCACACTGCCCACACACTGCCCTCACACTGCCCTCACACTGCCCACACACTGCCCTCACACTGCCCACACACTGCCCGCACACTGCCCTCACACTGCCCACACACTGCCCTCACACTGCCCACACACTGCCCTCACACTGCCCTCACAATGCACTCACACTGCCCTCACACTGACCACACAATGTCCACACACTGCCCACACACTGCCCTCACACTGCCCTCACACTGCCCTCACACTGCCCTCACACTGTCCTCACACTGTCCTCACACTGCCCACACACTGCCCACACACTGCCCACACACTGCCCACACACTGCCCTCACACTGCCCACACACTGCCCTCACACTTCCCTCACACTGCCCTCACACTGCCCTCACACTGCCCACACACTGCCCACAGACTGCCCACACACTGCCCACACACTGCCCTCACACACTGCCCACTCACTGCCCACACACTGCCCTCACACTTCCCTCACACTGCCCTCACACTGCCCTCACACTGCCCACACACTGCCCTCACACTGCCCACACACTGCCCTCACACTGCCCTCACACTGCCCACACACTGCCCACACACTGCCCTCACACTGCCCTCACACTGCACACACACTGCCCACACACTGCCCTCACACTGCCCTCACACTGCCCACAAACTGCCCTCACACTGCCCAAACACTGCCCACACACTGACCTCACACTGCCCACACACTGCCCTCACACTGCCCTCACACTGCCCTCACAATGCACTCACACTGCCCTCACACTGACCACACAATGTCCACACACTGCCCACACACTGCCCTCACACTGCCCTCACACTGCCCACACACTGCCCTCACACTGCCCTCACACTGCCCTCACACTGCCCTCACACTGCCCTCACACTGCCCTCACACTGCCCTCACACTGTCCACACACTGCCCTCACACTGCCCTCACACTGCCCGCACACTGCACTCACACTGCCCACACACTGCCCTCACACTGCCCACACACTGCCCTCACACTGCCCTCACACTGCTTTCACACTGCCCTCACACTGCCCGCACACTGCCCACATACTGCCCTCACACTGCCCTCACACTGCCCACACACTGCCCTCACACTGCCCTCACACTGCCCACACACTGTCCACACACTGCCCGCACACTGCCCTCACACTGCCCACACACTGCCCTCACACTGCCCTCACACTGCCCGCACACTGCCCGCAAACTGCCCACACACTGCCCACACACTGCCCTCACACTGCCCTCACACTGCCCACACACTGCCCTCACACTGCCCTCACACTGCCCTCACACTGCCCAAACACTGTCTGCAAACTGACCACACACTGCCCACACACTGCCCACACACTGTCTGCAAACTGACCACACACTGCCCACACACTGCCCACACACTGCACTCAAACTGTCCACACACTGCCCACACAATGCCCGCACACTGCCCACACACTGCCCACACACTGCCCACACACTGCCCTCACACTGCCCTCACACTGCCCAAACTCTGTCAGCAAACTGCCCAAACACGGCCCACACACTGCCCACAAACTGTCCACACACTGCTCACAAACTGCCCACACACTGTCCACACACTGCCCACACAATGCCCACACACTGCCCGCAAACTGCCCACACACTGCCCACACACTGCCCACACACTGCCCACACACTGCCCTCACACTGCCCACACACTGCCCGCACACTGCCCACACACTGCCCTCACACTGCCCTCACACTGCCCAAACACTGTCCACACACTGCTCACACACTGCCCACACACTGCCCTCACACTGCCCTCAAACTGCCCACACACTGCCCACACACTGCCCACACACTGCCCACACACTGCCCTCACACTGCCCACACACTGCCCTCACACTACCCTCACACTGCCCTCACACTGCCCACACACTGCCCTCACACTGCCCTCACAATGCACTCACACTGCCCACACACTGCCCTCACACTGCCCTCACACTGCCCACACACTGCCCTCACACTGCCCACACACTGCCCACACACTGCCCACACACTGCCCTCAAACTGCCCACACACTGCCCACACACTGCCCACAAACTGCCCACACACTGCCCTCACACTGCCCACACAATGCCCTCACACTACCCTCACACTGCCCTCACACTGCCAACACACTGCCCTCACACTGCCCTCACAATGCACTCACACTGCCCACACACTGCCCGCACACTGCCCTCACACTGCCCACACACTTCCCTCACACTGCCCTCACACTGCCCACACTCTGCCCTCACACTGCCCTCACAATGCACGCACACTGCACTCACACTGCCCACACACTGCCCACACACTGCCCTCACACTGCCCTCACACTGCCCACACACTGCCCACACACTGCCCTCACACTGCCCTCACACTGCCCTCACACTGCCCACACACTGCCCACACACTTCCCTCACACTGCCCTCACACTGCCCTCACACTGCCCTCACACTGCCCACACACTGCCCTCACACTGCCAACACACTGCCCACACACTGCCCACACACTGCCCACACACTGCCCTCACACTGCCCTCACACTGCACTCACACTGCCCTCACACTGCCCACACACTGCCCACACACTGCCCACACACTGCCCGCACACTGCCCACACACTGCCCTCACACTGCCCTCACACTGCCCACACACTGCCCTCACACTGCCCACACACTTCCCTCACACTGCCCTCACACTGCCCACACACTGCCCAAACACTTCCCACACACTGCCCTCACACTCCCCACACACTTCCCTCACACTGCCCACACACTTCCCTCACACTGCCCACACACTGCCCAAACACTGCCCTCACACTGCCCACACACTTCCCTCACACTGCCCTCACACTGCCCACACACTGCCCAAACACTGCCCTCACACTGCCCAAACACTGCCCTCACACTGCCCACACACTGCCCTCACACTGCCCACACACTGCCCAAACACTGCCCTCACACTGCCCACACACTTCCCTCACACTGCCCTCACACTGCCCACACACTGCCCAAACACTGCCCACACACTACCCTCACACTGCCCACACACTTCCCTCACACTGCCCTCACACTGCCCACACACTGCCCACACACTGCCCTCACACTGCCCTCACACTGCCCACACACTGCCCTCACACTGCCCTCACAATGCACTCACACTGCCCACACACTGCCCGCACACTGCCATCACACTGCCCACACACTGCCCAAACACTGCCCTCACACTGCCCACACACTTCCCTCACACTGCCCTCACACTGCCCTCACACTGCCCACACACTGCCCAAACACTGCCCTCACACTGCCCACACACTTCCCTCACACTGCCCTCACACTGCCCTCACACTGCCCTCACACTGTCCTCACACTGTCCTCACACTGCCCACACACTGCCCACACACTGCCCACACACTGCCCACACACTGCCCACACACTGCCCTCACACTGCCCACACACTGCCCACACACTGCCCTCACACTTCCCTCACACTGCCCTCACACTGCCCTCACACTGCCCACACACTGCCCACACACTGCCCACACACTGCCCACACACTGCCCTCACACACTGCCCACACACTGCCCACACACTGCCCTCACACTTCCCTCACACTGCCCTCACACTGCCCTCACACTGCCCACACACTGCCCTCACACTGCCCACACACTGCCCTCACACTGCCCTCACACTGCCCACACACTGCCCACACACTGCCCTCACACTGCCCTCACACTGCACACACACTGCCCACACACTGCCCTCACACTGCCCTCACACTGCCCACAAACTGCCCTCACACTGCCCAAACACTGCCCACACACTGACCTCACACTGCCCACACACTGCCCTCACACTGCCCTCACACTGCCCTCACAATGCACTCACACTGCCCTCACACTGACCACACAATGTCCACACACTGCCCACACACTGCCCTCACACTGCCCTCACACTGCCCACACACTGCCCACACACTGCCCTCACACTGCCCTCACACTGCCCTCACACTGCCCTCACACTGCCCTCACACTGCCCTCACACTGTCCACACACTGCCCTCACACTGCCCTCACACTGCCCGCACACTGCACTCACACTGCCCACACACTGCCCTCACACTGCCCACACACTGCCCTCACACTGCCCTCACACTGCTTTCACACTGCCCTCACACTGCCCGCACACTGCCCACATACTGCCCTCACACTGCCCTCACACTGCCCACACACTGCCCTCACACTGCCCACACACTGCCCACACACTGTCCACACACTGCCCGCACACTGCCCTCACACTGCCCACACACTGCCCTCACACTGCCCTCACACTGCCCGCACACTGCCCGCAAACTGCCCACACACTGCCCACACACTGCCCTCACACTGCCCTCACACTGCCCAAACACTGTCTGCAAACTGACCACACACTGCCCACACACTGCCCACACACTGTCCGCAAACTGCACACGCACTGTCCTCACACTGCCCACACACTGTCTGCAAACTGACCACACACTGCCCACACACTGCCCACACACTGCACTCAAACTGTCCACACACTGCCCACACAATGCCCGCACACTGCCCACACACTGCCCACACACTGCCCACACACTGCCCTCACACTGCCCTCACACTGCCCAAACTCTGTCAGCAAACTGCCCAAACACGGCCCACACACTGCCCACAAACTGTCCACACACTGCTCACACACTGCCCACACACTGTCCACACACTGCCCACACAATGCCCACACACTGCCCGCACACTGCCCACACACTGCCCACACACTGCCCACACACTGCCCACACACTGCCCTCACACTGCCCACACACTGCCCGCACACTGCCCACACACTGCCCTCACACTGCCCTCACACTGCCCAAACACTGTCCACACACTGCTCACACACTGCCCACACACTGCCCTCACACTGCCCTCAAACTGCCCACACACTGCCCACACACTGCCCACACACTGCCCACACACTGCCCTCACACTGCCCACACACTGCCCTCACACTACCCTCACACTGCCCTCACACTGCCCACACACTGCCCTCACACTGCCCTCACAATGCACTCACACTGCCCACACACTGCCCTCACACTGCCCTCACACTGCCCACACACTGCCCTCACACTGCCCACACACTGCCCACACACTGCCCACACACCGCCCTCAAACTGCCCACACACTGCCCACACACTGCCCACAAACTGCCCACACACTGCCCTCACACTGCCCACACAATGCCCTCACACTACCCTCACACTGCCCTCACACTGCCAACACACTGCCCTCACACTGCCCTCACAATGCACTCACACTGCCCACACACTGCCCGCACACTGCCCTCACACTTCCCACACACTGCCCTCACACTGCCCTCACACTGCCCACACTCTGCCCTCACACTGCCCTCACAATGCACGCACACTGCACTCACACTGCCCACACACTGCCCACACACTGCCCTCACACTGCCCTCACACTGCCCACACACTGCCCACACACTGCCCTCACACTGCCCTCACACTGCCCTCACACTGCCCACACACTGCCCACACACTTCCCTCACACTGCCCTCACACTGCCCTCACACTGCCCTCACACTGCCCACACACTGCCCTCACACTGCCAACACACTGCCCACACACTGCCCACACACTGCCCACACACTGCCCTCACACTGCCCTCACACTGCCCTCACACTGCCCTCACACTGCCCACACACTGCCCACACACTGCCCACACACTGCCCGCACACTGCCCACACACTGCCCTCACACTGCCCTCACACTGCCCACACACTGCCCTCACACTGCCCACACACTTCCCTCACACTGCCCTCACACTGCCCACACACTGCCCAAACACTTCCCACACACTGCCCTCACACTGCCCACACACTTCCCTCACACTGCCCACACACTTCCCTCACACTGCCCACACACTGCCCAAACACTGCCCTCACACTGCCCACACACTTCCCTCACACTGCCCTCACACTGCCCACACACTGCCCAAACACTGCCCTCACACTGCCCAAACACTGCCCTCACACTGCCCACACACTGCCCTCACACTGCCCGCACACTGCCCAAACACTGCCCTCACACTGCCCACACACTTCCCTCACACTGCCCTCACACTGCCCACACACTGCCCAAACACTGCCCACACACTACCCTCACACTGCCCACACACTTCCCTCACACTGCCCTCACACTGCCCACACACTGCCCACACACTGCCCTCACACTGCCCTCACACTGCCCACACACTGCCCTCACACTGCCCTCACAATGCACTCACACTGCCCACACACTGCCCACACACTGCCCGCACACTGCCATCACACTGCCCACACACTGCCCTCACACTGCCCACACACTGCACTCACACTGCCCACACACTGCCCTCACACTGCCCTCACACTGCCCTCACACTGCCCACACACTGCCCTCACACTGCCCTCACACAGCCCACACACTGCCCACACACTGCTCTCACACTGCCCACACACTGCCCAAACACTGCCCTCACACTTCCCTCACACTGCCCTCACACTGCCCACACACTGCCCTCACACTGCCCTCACACTGCCCACACACTGCCCACACACTGCCCGCACACTGCCCTCACACTGCCCACACACTGCCCTCACACTGCCCACACACTGCCCACACACTGCCCACACACTGCCCTCACACTGCCCACACACTGCCCACACACTGCCCACACACTGCCCGCACACTGCCCTCACACTGCCCACACACTGCTCTCACACTGCCCACACACTGCCCACACACTGCCCACACACTGCCCTCACACTGCCCTCACACTGCCCACACACTGCCCACACACTGCCCTCACACTGCCCACACACTGCCCACACACTGCCCACACACTGCCCTCACACTGCCCACACACTGCCCTCACACTGCCCTCACACTGCCCTCACACTGCACACACACTGCCCTCACACTGCCCACACACTGCCCTCACACTGCCCACACACTGCCCGCACACTGCCCTCACACTGCCCACACACTGTCCGCAAACTGCCCACACACTGCCCACACACTGCCCACACACTGTCCGCAAACTGCCCGCACACTGCCCACACACTGTCCGCAAACTGCCCTCACACTGCCCACAAACTGCCCACACACTGCCCACACACTGTCCGCAAACTGCCCACACACTGCCCACTCACTGCCCACACACTGCCCACACACTGCACACACTGCCCGCACACTGTCCACACGCTGCCCACACACTGCCCTCACACTGTCCACACAATGCCCACACACTGCCCGCACACTGCCCACACACTGCCCAAACACTGTCTGCAAACTGCCCACACACTGCCCACACACTGCCCACACACTGCCCACACACTGTCCGCAAACTGCACACACACTGTCTGCAAACTGACCACACACTGCCCACACACTGCCCACACACTGCCCACACACTTCACTCACACTGTCCACACACTGCCCACACAATGCCCGCACACTGCCCACACACTGCCCACACACTGCCCACACACTGCCCTCACACTGCCCACACACTGCCCGCACACTGCCCACACACTGCCCTCACACTGCCCACACACTGTCCACACACTGCCCACACACTGCCCTCACACTGCCCACACACTGTCCAAACTCTGTCAGCAAACTGCCCAAACACTGCCCACACACTGCCCACACACTGTCCACACACTGCTCACACACTGCCCACACGCTGCGCTCACACTGCCCACACACTGCTCACACACTGCCCACACACTGCCCTCACACTGACCACACACTGCCCACACACTGCCCTCACACTGTCCACACACTGCCCTCACACTGCCCAAACTCTGTCAGCAAACTGCCCAAACACTGCCCACACACTGTCCACACACTGCTCACACACTGCCCACACACTGCCCACACACTGCCCACACACTGCCCACACACTGCCCTCACACTGCCCACACACTGCCCGCACACTGCCCAAACACTGCCCTCACACTGCCCTCACACTGCCCAAACTCTGTCAGCAATCTGCCCAAACACTGCCCACACACTGTCCACACACTGCTCACACACTGCCCACACACTGCCCACACACTGCCCTCACACTGCCCGCACACTGCCCAAACACTGTCAGCAAACTGCCCACACACTGCCCACACACTGCCCACACACTGCCCTCAAACTGCCCACACACTGCCCTCAAACTGCCCACACACTGCCCACACACTGCCCACACACTGCAAACACACTGCCCTCACACTGCCCACACACTGCCCTCACACTACCCTCACACTGCCCTCACACTGCCCACACACTGCCCTCACACTGCCCTCACAATGCACTCACACTGCCCACACACTGCCCTCACACTGCCCTCACACTGCCCACACACTGCCCTCACACTGCCCACACACTGCCCTCACACTGCCCTCACACTGCCCACACACTGCCCGCACATTGCCCTCACAATGCACTCACACTGCCCACACACTGCCCGCACACTGCCCTCACACTGCCCACACACTGCCCTCACACTGCCCACACTCTGCCCTCACACTGCCCTTACAATGCACTCACACTGCACTCACACTGCCCACACACTGCCCACACACATGCCCTCACACTGCCCTCACACTGCCCACACACTGCCCACACACTGCCCGCACACTGCCCTCACACTGCCCACATACTGCCCACACACTGCCCACACACTGCCCACACACTGCCCTCACACTGACCACACACTGCCCTCACACTGCCCACACACTTCCCTCACACTGCCCTCACACTGCCCACACACTGCCCACACACTGCCCACACACTGCCCTCAAGCTGCCCACACACTGCCCTCACACTGCCCTCACACTGCCCTCACACTGCCCTCACACTGCATTCACACTGCCCTCACACTGCCCGCACACTGCCCTCACACTGCCCACACACTTCCCTCACACTGCCCTCACACTGCCCACACACTGCCCACACACTGCCCACACACTGCCCTCACACTGCCCACACACTGCCCTCACACTGCCCTCACACTGCCCTCACACTGCCCACACACTTCCATCACAATGCACTCACACTGCCCACACACTGCCCACACACTGCCCGCACACTGCCCTCACACTGCCCACACACTGCCCTCACACTGCCCACACACTGCACTCACACTGCCCACACACTGCCCTCACACTGCCCTCACACTGCCCTCACACTGCCCTCACACTGCCCACACACTGCCCACACACTGCCCTCACACTGCCCTCACACTGCCCACACACTGCCCACACACTGCCTGCACACTGCCCTCACACTGCCCACACACTGCCCTCACACTGCCCACACACTGCCCACACACTGCCCACACACTGCCCTCACACTGCCCTCACACTGCCCACACACTGCCCACACACTGCCCGCACACTGCCCTCACACTGCCCACACACTGCCCTTAAACTGCCCACACACTGCCCTCACACTGCCCACACACTGCCCACACACTGCCCACACACACTGCCCTCACACTGCCCTCTCACTGCCCTCACAATGCACTCACACTGCCCTCACACTGCCCTCACACTGCCATCACACTGCTTTCACACTGCCCTCACACTGCCCACACACTGCACTCACACTGCCCTCACACTGCCCTCACACTGTCCTCACACTGCTTTCACACTGCCCTCACACTGCCCACACACTGCCCACACACTGCCCTCACACTGCCCACACACTGCCCTCACACTGCCCTCACACTGCCCACACACTGCCCACACACTGCCCTCACACTGCCCACACACTGCCCTCACACTGCCCACACACTGCCCACACACTGACCTCACACTGCCCACACACTGCCCTCACACTGACCTCACACTGCCCTCACAATGCACTCACACTGCCCTCACACTGACCACACAATGTCCACACACTGCCCACACACTGCCCTCACACTGCCCTCACACTGCCCACACACTGCCCACACACTGCCCTCACACTGCCCTCACACTGCCCACACACTGCCCTCACACTGCCCTCGCACTGCCCGCACACTGCCCTCACACTGCCCACACACTGCCCTCACACTGCCCTCACACTGCTTTCAAACTGCCCTCACACTGCCCGCACACTGCCCACATACTGCCCTCACACTGCCCGCACACTGCCCGCAAACTGCCCACACACTGCCCACACACTGCCCTCACACTGCCCTCACACTGCCCACACACTGCCCTCACACTGCCCTCACAGTGCCCACAGACTGCCCACACACTGCCCTCACACTGCACTCACACTGCCCTCACACTGCCCAAACTCTGTCCGCAAACTGCCCACACACTGCCCACACACTGCCCACACACTGTCCGCAAACTGCCCGCACACTGCCCACACACTGTCCGCAAACTGCCCACACACTGCCCACAAACTGCCCACACACTGCCCACACACTGCCCACACACTGTCCGCAAACTGCCCACACACTGCCCACTCACTGCCCACACACTGCCGACACACTGCCCACATACTGTCCGCAAACTGCCCACACACTGCACACACTGCCCGCACACTGTCCACACGCTGCCCACACACTGCCCTCTCACTGTCCACACAATGCCCACACACTGCCCGCACACTGCCCACACACTGCCCACACACTGCCCAAACACTGTCTGCAAACTGCCCACACACTGCCCACACACTGCCCACACACTGACCGCAAACTGCACACACACTGTCCTCACACTGCCCACACACTGTCTGCAAACTGACCACACACTGCCCACACACTGCCCACACACTGCCCACACACTGCCCTCACACTGCCCACACACTGCCCTCACACTGCCCTCACACTGCCCTCACACTGCCCACACACTGCCCTCACACTGACCACACACTTCCCTCACACTGCCCTCACACTGCCCACACACTGCCCACACACTGCCCAAACACTGCCCTCACACTGCCCACACACTGCCCACACACTGCCCACACACTGCCCACACACTGCCCACACACTGCCCTCACGCTGCCCACACACTGACCTCACACTGCCCTCACACTGCCCTCACACTGCCCACATACTGCCCTCACACTGACCACACACTTCCCTCACACTGCCCTCACACTGCCCACACACTGCCCACACACTGCCCAAACACTGCCCTCACACTGCCCACACACTGCCCTCACACTGCCCTCACACTGCCCTCACACTGTCCACACACTGCCCACACAATGCCCGCACACTGCCCACACACTGCCCTCACACTGCCCACACACTTCCCTCACACTGCCCTCACACTGCCCACACACTGCCCACACACTGCCCACACACTGCCCTCACACTGCCCACACACTGCCCTCACACTGCCCTCACACTGCCCTCACACTGCCCACACACTGCCCTCACACTGCCCTCACAATGCACTCACACTGCCCACACACCGCCCACACACTGCCCACACACTGTCCTCACACTGTCCACACACTGCCCACACACTGCCCGCACACTGCCCTCACACTGCCCACACACTGCCCTCACACTGCCCACACACTGCACTCACACTGCCCACACACTGCCCACACACTGCCCTCACACACTGCCCTCACACACTGCCCTCACACTGCCCACACACTGCCCACACACTGCCCACACACTGCCCTCACACTGCCCTCACACTGCCCACACACTTCCCTCACAATGCACTCACACTGCCCACACACTGCCCACATACTGCCCTCACACTGCCCTCACACTGCCCACACACTGCCCTCACACTGCCCACACACTGCACTCACACTGCCCACACACTGCCCTCACACTGCCCTCACACTGCCCTCACACTGCCCACACACTGCCCTCACACTGCCCTCACACTGCCCACACACTGCCCACACACTGCCCTCACACTGCCCTCTCACTGCCCACACACTGCCCACACACTGCCTGCACACTGCCCTCACACTGCCCACACACTGCCCTCACACTGCCCACACACTGCCCACACACTGCCCACACACTGCCCTCACACTGCCCTCACACTGCCCACACACTGCCCACACACTGCCCGCACACTGCCCTCACACTGCCCACACACTGCCCTCAAGCTGCCCACACACTGCCCTCACACTGCCCACACACTGCCCACACACTGCCCACACACACTGCCCTCACACTGCCCTCTCACTGCCCTCACAATGCACTCACACTGCCCTCACACTGCCCTCACACTGCCCTCACACTGCTTTCACACTGCCCTCACACTGCCCACACACTGCCCTCACACTGCCCTCACACTGCCCTCACACTGTCCTCACACTGCTTTCACACTGCCCTCACACTGCCCACACACTGCCCACACACTGCCCTCACACTGCCCACACACTGCCCTCACACTGCCCTCACACTGCCCACACACTGCCCACACACTGCCCTCACACTGCCCACACACTGCCCTCACACTGCCCACACACTGCCCACACACTGACCTCACACTGCCCACACACTGCCCTCACACTGCCCTCACACTGCCCTCACAATGCACTCACACTGCCCTCACACTGACCACACAATGTCCACACACTGCCCACACACTGCCCTCACACTGCCCTCACACTGCCCACACACTGCCCACACACTGCCCTCACACTGCCCTCACACTGCCCTCACACTGCCCACACACTGCCCTCACACTGCCCTCACACTGCCCGCACACTGCCCTCACACTGCCCACACACTGCCCACACACTGCCCTCACACTGCCCTCACACTGCTTTCACACTGCCCTCACACTGCCCGCACACTGCCCACATACTGCCCTCACACTGCCCGCACACTGCCCGCAAACTGCCCACACACTGCCCACACACTGCCCTCACACTGCCCTCACACTGCCCACACACTGCCCTCACACTGCCCTCACAGTGCCCACAGACTGCCCACACACTGCCCTCACACTGCCCACACACTGCCCACTCACTGCCCACACACTGCCGACACACTGCCCACATACTGTCCGCAAACTGCCCACACACTGCACACACTGCCCGCACACTGTCCACACGCTGCCCACACACTGCCCTCTCACTGTCCACACAATGCCCACACACTGCCCGCACACTGCCCACACACTGCCCACACACTGCCCAAACACTGTCTGCAAACTGCCCACACACTGCCCACACACTGCCCACACACTGTCCGCAAACTGCACACACACTGTCCACACACTGCCCACACACTGTCTGCAAACTGACCACACACTGCCCACACACTGCCCACACACTGCCCACACACTGCCCACACACTGCCCTCACACTGCCCACACACTGCCCTCACACTGCCCTCACACTGCCCTCACACTGCCCACACACTGCCCTCACACTGACCACACACTTCCCTCACACTGCCCTCACACTGCCCACACACTGCCCACACACTGCCCAAACACTACCCTCACACTGCCCACACACTGCCCACACACTGCCCACACACTGCCCACACACTGCCCACACACTGCCCTCACACTGCCCACACACTGCCCTCACACTGCCCTCACACTGCCCTCACACTGCCCACACACTGCCCTCACACTGACCACACACTTCCCTCACACTGCCCTCACACTGCCCACACACTGCCCACACACTGCCCAAACACTGCCCTCACACTGCCCACACACTGCCCTCACACTGCCCTCACACTGCCCTCACACTGTCCACACACTGCCCACACAATGCCCGCACACTGCCCACACACTGCCCTCACACTGCCCACACACTTCCCTCACACTGCCCTCACACTGCCCACACACTGCCCACACACTGCCCACACACTGCCCTCACACTGCCCACACACTGCCCTCACACTGCCCTCACACTGCCCTCACACTGCCCACACACTGCCCTCACACTGCCCTCACAATGCACTCACACTGCCCACACACTGCCCACACACTGTCCTCACACTGTCCACACACTGCCCACACACTGCCCGCACACTGCCCTCACACTGCCCACACACTGCCCTCACACTGCCCACACACTGCACTCACACTGCCCACACACTGCCCTCACACTGCCCTCACACTGCCCTCACACTGCCCACGCACTGCCCTCACACTGCCCTCACACTGCCCACACACTGCCCTCACACTGCCCACACACTGCCCACACACTGCCCGCACACTGCCCTCACACTGCCCACACACTGCGCTCACACTGCCCACACACTGCCCACACACTGCCCTCACACTGCCCTCACACTGCCCACACACTGTCCACACACTGCACGCACACTGCCCTCACACTGCCCACACACTGTCCACACACTGCACGCACACTGCCCTCACACTGCCCACACACTGCCCTCACACTGCCCACACACTGCCCTCACACTGCCCTCACACTGCCCACACACTGCCCTCACACTGACCACACACTTCCCTCACACTGCCCTCACACTGCCCACACACTGCCCACACACTGCCCAAACACTGCCCTCACACTGCCCAAACACTGCCCTCACACTGCCCTCACACTGCCCTCACACTGTCCACACACTGCCCACACAATGCCCGCACACTGCCCACACACTGCCCTCACACTGCCCACACACTTCCCTCACACTGCCCTCACACTGCCCACACACTGCCCACACACTGCCCACACACTGCCCTCACACTGCCCACACACTGCCCTCACACTGCCCTCACACTGCCCTCACACTGCCCACACACTGCCCTCACACTGCCCTCACAATGCACTCACACTGCCCACACACCGCCCACACACTGCCCACACACTGTCCTCACACTGTCCACACACTGCCCACACACTGCCCGCACACTGCCCTCACACTGCCCACACACTGCCCTCACACTGCCCACACACTGCACTCACACTGCCCACACACTGCCCTCACACTGCCCTCACACTGCCCTCACACTGCCCACACACTGCCCTCACACTGCCCTCACACTGCCCACACACTGCCCTCACACTGCCCTCACACTGCCAACACACTGCCCACACACTGCCCGCACACTGCCCTCACACTGCCCACACACTGCGCTCACACTGCCCACACACTGCCCACACACTGCCCTCACACTGCCCTCACACTGCCCACACACTGTCCACACACTGCACGCACACTGCCCTCACACTGCCCACACACTGCCCTCACACTGCCCACACACTGCCCTCACACTGCCCTCACACTGCCCACACACTGCCCTCACACTGCCCACACACTGCCCGCACACTGCCCTCACACTGCCCACACACTGCCCTCACACTGCCCACACACTGCCATCACACTGCCCTCACAATGCACTCACACTGCCCTCACACTGACCACACAATGTCCACACACTGCCCACACACTGCCCTCACACTGCCCTCACACTGCCCTCACACTGCCCTCACACTGTCCTCACACTGCTTTCATACTGCCCTCACACTGCCCACGCACTGCCCACACACTGCCAACACACTGCCCTCATACTGCCCTCACACTGCCCACACACTGCCCACACACTGCCCTCACACTGCCCTCACACTGCCCGCACACTGCCCTCACACTGCCCACACACTGCCCACACACTGGCCTCACACTGCCCACACACTGCCCTCACACTGCCCTCACACTGCCCTCACAATGCACTCACACTGCCCTCACACTTCCCACACACTGCCCTCACACTGCCCTCACACTGCCCACACACTTCCCACACACTGCCCTCACACTGCCCTCACACTGCCCTCACACTGCCCACACACTTCCCTCACACTGCCCTCACACTGCCCTCACACTGCCCTCACACTGCCCACACACTGCCCTCACACTGCCCTCACACTGCCCACACACTTCCCTCACACTGCCCACACACTGCCCTCACACTGCCCACACACTGCCCACACACTGCCCTCACACTGCCCTCACACTGCCCGCACACTGCCCACACACTGCCCACACACTGCCCACACACTGCCCACACACTTCCCACACACTGCCCACACACTGCCCTCACACTGCCCTCTCACTTCCCTCACACTGCCCTCACACTGCCCTCACACTGCCCACACACTGTCCACACACACTGCCCACACACTGCCCACACACTGCCCACACACTGCCCTCACACTGCCCTCACACTGCACTCACACTGCCCACACACTGCCCACACACCGCCCACACACTGCCCTCACACTGCCCTCACACTGCCCACACACTGCCCACACACTGCCCTCACACTGCCCACACACTGCCCTCACACACTGCCCTCACACTGCCCACACACTGCCCACACACTGCCCTCACACTGCCCACACACTGCCCACACACTGCCCACACACTGCCCTCACACTGCCCACACACTGCCCACACACTGCCCACACACTGCCCTCACACTGCCCACACACTGCCCACACACTGCCCTCACACACTGCCCTCACACACTGCCCTCACACTGCCCACACACTGCCCACACACTGCCCACACACTGCCCACACACTGCCCTCACACTGCCCACACACTGCCCACACACTGCCCTCACACTGCCCACACACTGCCCACACACTGCCCACAAACTGCCCACACACTGCCCACACACTGCCCTCACACTGCCCTCACACTTCCATCACACTGCCCGCACACTGCCCACACACTGCCCACACACTGCCCACACACTGCCCTCACACTGCCCTCACACTGCCCTCACACTGCCCAAACACTGCCCACACACTGCCCACACACCGCCCACACACTGCCCTCACACACTGCCCTCACACTGCCCTCACACTGCCCTCACACTGCCCGCACACTTCCCTCACACTGCCCGCACACTGCCCACACACTGCCCACACACTGCCCACACACTTCCCACACACTGCCCACACACTGCCCTCACACTGCCAACACACTGCCCACACGCTGCCCACACACTGCCCTCACACTGCCCACACACTGCCCACACACTGCCCACACACTGCCCTCACACTGCCCTCACACTGCCCACACACTGCCCACATACTGCCCTCACACACTGCCCTCACACTGCCCACACACTGCCCTCACACTGACCACACAATGTCCACACACTGCCCTCACACTGCCCACACACTGCCCACACACTGCCCACACACTGCCCACACACTGCCCACAAACTGCCCACACACTTCCCACACACTGCCCTCACACTGACCACACAATGTCCACACACTGCCCTCACACTGCCCACACACTGCCCTCACTCTGCCCACACGCTGCCCTCACACTGCCCACACACTGCCCATACACTGCCCACACACTGCCCTCACACTGCCCACACACTGCCCTCACACTGCCCTCACACTGCCCACACACTGCCCACACACTGCCCGCACACTGCCCTCACACTGCCCACACACTGCCCTCACACTGACCACACAATGTCCACACACTGCCCTCAGACTGCCCACACACTGCCCACACACTGCCCACACACTGCCCACACACTGCCCACACACTGCCCACACACTGCCCTCACACTGATCACACACTGCCCACACACTGCCCTCACACTGACAACACAATGTCCTCACTCTGCCCACACACTGCCCACACACTGCACTCACACTGCCCTCACAATGCCCTCACACTGCCCTCACACTGACCACACAATGTCCTCACTCTGCCCACACGCTGCCCTCACACTGCCCACACACTGCCCTCACACTGTCCACACACTGTCAGCAAACTGCCCACACACTGCCCGCACACGGCCCACACACTGCCCACACACGGCCCACACACTGCCCACACACTGCCCACACACTGCCCTCACACTGATCACACACTGCCCTCACACTGCCCTCACACTGCCCACACACTGCCCACACACTGCCCACACACTGCCCACACACTGCCCTCACACACTGCCCTCACACTGCCCTCACACTGCCCTCACACTGACCACACACTGCCCACACACTGCCCACACACTGCCCTCACACTGCCCACACACTGCCCACACACTGCCCACACACTGCCCTCACACTGCCCACACACTGCCCTCACACACTGCCATCACACACTGCCCTCACACTGCCCACACACTGCCCACACACTGCCCACACACTGCCCACAAACTGCCCTCACACTGCCCACACACTGCCCACACACTGCCCTCACACTGCCCACACACTGCCCACACACTGCCCACACACTGCCCACACACTGCCCACACACTGCCCTCACACTGCCCACACACTGCCCTCACACTGCCCTCACACACTGACCACACACTGCCCACACACTGCCCTCACACTGCCCACACACTGCCCACACACTGCCCTCACACACTGCCCTCACACACTGCCCACACACTGCCCTCACACTGCCCTCACACTGCCCGCACACTGCCCACACACTGCCCACACACTGCCCACACACTTCCCACACACTGCCCACACACTGCCCACACACTGCCCACACACTGCCCTCACACTGCCCTCACACTGCCCACACACTGCCCTCACACTGCCCTCACACTGCCCACACACTGCCCTCACACTGCCCACACACTGTCCACACACTGCCCTCACACTGACCACACAATGTCCACACACTGCCCTCACAATGCCCACACACTGCACTCACACTGCCCTCACAATGCCCTCACACTGCCCTCACACTGACCACACAATGTCCTCACACTGCCCACACGCTGCCCTCACACTGCCCACACACTGCACTCACACTGTCCACACACTGTCAGCAAACTGCCCACACACTGCCCGCACACGGCCCACACACTGCCCACACACGGCCCACACGCTGCCCACACACTGCCCACACACTGCCCTCACACTGATCACACACTGCCCTCACACTGCCCTCACACTGCCCACACACTGCCCACACACTGCCCTCACACTGCCCTCACACTGCACTCACACTGCCCTCACATGCCCAAACTCTGTCAGCAAACTGCCCACACACTGCCCTCACACTGTCCGCATACTGCCCACACACTGCCCTCACACTGCCCACACACTGCCCGCACACTGTCCTCACACACTGCCCTCACACTGCCCACACACTGCCCACACACTGCCCACACACTGCCCTCACACTGCCCACACACTGCCCACACACTGCCCACACACTGCCCTCACACTGCCCACACACTGCCCACACACTGCCCACACACTGCCCACACACTGCCCACACACTGCCCTCACACTGCCCTCACACTGCCCGCACACTGCCCACACACTGCCCACACACTGCCCACACACTTCCCACACACTGCCCACACACTGCCCACACACTTCCCACACACTGCCCACACACTGCCCTCTCACTTCCCTCACACTGCCCTCACACTGCCCTCAAACTGCCCACACACTGTCCACACACACTGCCCACACACTGCCCACACACTGCTCTCACACTGCCCACACACTGCCCACACACTGCCCACACACTGCCCTCACACTGCCCACACACAGCCCACACACTGCCATCACACTGCCCACACAGTGCCCACACACTGCCCTCACACTGCCCACACACTGCCCACACACTGCCCACACACTGACCACAAACTGCCCACACACTGCCATCACACTGCCCACACACTGCCCACACACTGCCCACACACTGCCCACACACTGCCCTCACACTGCCCACACACTGCATACACACTGCCCTCACACACTGCCCTCACACACTGCCCTCACACTGCCCACACACTGCCCACACACTGCCCACACACTGCCCACACACTGCCCTCACACTGCCCACACACTGCCCACACACTGCCCTCACACTGCCCACACACTGCCCACACACTGCCCACACACTGCCCTCACACTGCCCTCACACACTGCCCACACACTGCCCACACACTGCCCACACACTGCCCACACACTGCCCTCACACTGCCCACACACTGCCCACACACTGCCCTCACACACTGCCCTCACACACTGCCCACACACTGCCCACACACTGAACTCACACTGCCCACACACTGCCCACACACTGCCCACACACTGCCCACACATTGCCCACACACTGCCCACTCACCGCCCACACACTGCCCACACACTGCCCACACACTGCCCTCACACACTGCCCTCACACTGCCCTCACACTGCCCTCACACTGCCCGCACACTTCCCTCACACTGCCCGCACACTGCCCACACACTGCCCACACACTTCCCACACACTGCCCACACACTGCCCTCACACTGCCCTCTCACTTCCCTCACACTGCCCTCACACTGCCCACACACTGTCCACACACACTTCACACACACTGCCCACACACTGCCCTCACACTGCCCTCACACTGCCCACACACTGCCCTCACACTGCCCTCACACTGCCCACACACTGCCCTCACACTGCCCACACACTGCCCACACACTGCCCTCACACTGCCCACACACTGCCCTCACACTGCCCACACACTGCCCTCACACACTGCCCTCACACTGCCCACACACTGCCCACACACTGCCCACACACTGCCCTCACACTGCCCACACACTGCCCACACACTGCCCACACACTGCCCTCACACTGCCCATACACTGCCCACACACTGCCCACACACTGCCCACACACTGTCCACACACACTGCCCACACACTGCCCACACACTGCACTCACACTGCCCACACACTGCCCTCACACTGCCCTCACACTGCCCACACACTGCCCTCACACTGCCCACACACTGCCCACACACTGCCCTCACACTGACCACACAATGTCCACACACTGCCCTCACACTGCCCACACACTGCACTCACACTGCCCTCACAATGCCCTCACACTGCCCTCACACTGACCACACAATGTCCTCACACTGCCCACACGCTACCCTCACACTGCCCACACACTGCACTCACACTGTCCACACACTGTCAGCAAACTGCACACACACTGCCCACACACTGCCCACACACTGCCCTCACACTGCCCACACACTGCCCACACACTGCCCTCACACTGCCCACACACTGCCCTCACACACTGCCCTCACACTGCCCACACACTGCCCACACACTTCCCACACACTGCCCACACACTGCCCTCACACTGCCCTCACACTGCCCTCACACTGCCAACACACTGCCCACACACTGCCCACACACTGCCCTCACACTGCCCTCACACTGCCCGCACACTGCCCACACACTGCCCACACACTGCCCACACACTGCCCACACACTGCCCACACACTGCCCTCTCACTTCCCTCACACTGCCCTCACACTGCCCTCACACTGCCCACACACTGTCCACACACACTGCCCACACACTGCCCACACACTGCCCACACACTGCCCTCACACTGCCCTCACACTGCCCACACACTGCCCTCACACTGCCCACACACTGCCCTCACACTGCCCACACACTGCCCACACACTGCCCTCACACACTGCCCTCACACGGCCCTCACACTGCCCTCACACTGCCCACACACTGCCCACACACTGCCCACACACTGCCCTCACACTGCCCACACACTGCCCACACACTGCCCTCACACTGCCCACACACTGCCCTCACACATTGCCATCACACACTGCCCTCACACTGCCCACACACTGCCCACACACTGCCCACACACTGCCCTCACACTGCCAACACACTGCCCACACACTGCCCACACACTGCCCTCACACTGCCCTCACACTGCCCGCACACTGCCCACACACTGCCCACACACTGCCCACACACTGCCCACACACTGCCCACACACTGCCCTCTCACTTCCCTCACACTGCCCTCACACTGCCCCCACACTGCCCACACACTGTCCACACACACTGCCCACACACTGCCCACACACTGCCCACACACTGCCCTCACACTGCCCTCACACTGCCCACACACTGCCCTCACACTGCCCTCACACTGCCCACACACTGCCCACACACTGCCCTCACACACTGCCCTCACACTGCCCTCACACTGCCCTCACACTGCCCACACACTGCCCACACACTGCCCACACACTGCCCTCACACTGCCCACACACTGCCCACACACTGCCCACACACTGCCCTCACACTGCCCACACACTTCCCTCACACATTGCCATCACACACTGCCCTCACACTGCCCACACACTGCCCACACACTGCCCACACACTGCCCACAAACTGCCCTCACACTGCCCACACACTGCCCACACACTGCCCTCACACTGCCCACACACTGCCCACACACTGCCCTCACACTGCCCACACACTGCCCACACACTGCCCTCACACACTGCCCTCACACACTGCCCACACACTGCCCACACACTGCCCTCACACTGCCCACACACTGCCCACACACTGCCCACACACTGCCCACACACTGTCCACACACACTGCCCACACACTGCCCACACACTGCCCACACACTGCCCTCACACTGCCCTCACACTGCCCACACACTGCCCTCACACTGCCCTCACACTGCCCACACACTGCCCTCACACTGCCCACACACTGTCCACACACTGCCCTCACACTGACCACACAATGTCCACACACTGCCCTCACACTGCCCACACACTGCACTCACACTGCCCTCACAATGCCCTCACACTGCCCTCACACTGACCACACAATGTCCTCACACTGCACACACGCTGCCCTCACACTGCCCACACACTGCACTCACACTGTCCACACACTGTCAGCAAACTGCCCACACACTGCCCGCACACGGCCCACACACTGCCCACACACGGCCCACACACTGCCCACACACTGCCCACACACTGATCACACACTGCCCTCACACTGCCCTCACACTGCCCACACACTGCCCACACACTGCCCTCACACTGCCCTCACACTGCACTCACACTGCCCTCACATGCCCAAACTCTGTCAGCAAACTGCCCACACACTGCCCTCACACTGTCCGCATACTGCCCACACACTGCCCTCACACTGCCCACACACTGCCCACACACTGCCCTCACACACTGCCCTCACACTGCCCACACACTGCCCACACACTGCCCACACACTGCCCACACACTGCCCTCACACTGCCGACACACTGCCCACACACTGCCCTCACACACTACCCTCACACACTGCCCTCACACACTGCCCTCACACTGCCCACACACTGCCCACACACTGCCCACACACTGCCCTCACACACTACCCTCACACACTGCCCTCACACACTGCCCTCACACTGCCCACACACTGCCCACACACTGCCCACACACTGCCCTCACACTGCCCTCACACTGCCCTCACACTGCCCACACACTGCCCACACACTGCCCTCACACTGCCCTCACACTGCCCGCACACTGCCCACACACTGCCCACACACTGCCCACACACTTCCCACACACTGCCCACACACTGCCCACACACTTCCCACACACTGCCCACACACTGCCCTCTCACTTCCCTCACACTGCCCTCACACTGCCCTCAAACTGCCCACACACTGTCCACGCACACTGCCCACACACTGCCCACACACTGCCCACACACTGCCCACACACTGCCCACACACTGCCCTCACACTGCCCACACACTGCCCACACACTGCCATCACACTGCCCACACACTGCCCACACACTGCCCTCACACTGCCCACACACTGCCCACACACTGCCCACACACTGCCCACACACTGCCCACACACTGCCCTCACACTGCCCACACACTGCCCACACACTGCCCACACACTGCCCACACACTGCCCTCACACTGCCCACACACTGCCCACACACTGCCCTCACACACTGCCCTCACACACTGCCCTCACACTGCCCACACACTGCCCACACACTGCCCACACACTGCCCACACACTGCCCTCACACTGCCCACACACTGCCCACACACTGCCCTCACACTGCCCACACACTGCCCACACACTGCCCACACACTGCCCTCACACTGCCCTCACACACTGCCCACACACTGCCCACACACTGCCCACACACTGCCCTCACACTGCCCACACACTGCCCACACACTGCCCTCACACACTGCCCTCACACACTGCCCACACACTGCCCACACACTGAACTCACACTGCCCACACACTGCCCACACACTGCCCACACATTGCCCACACACTGCCCACTCACCGCCCACACACTGCCCACACACTGCCCACACACTGCCCTCACACACTGCCCTCACACTGCCCTCACACTGCCCTCACACTGCCCGCACACTTCCCTCACACTGCCCGCACACTGCCCACACACTGCCCACACACTGCCCACACACTTCCCACACACTGCCCACACACTGCCCTCACACTGCCCTCTCACTTCCCTCACACTGCCCTCACACTGCCCACACACTGTCCACACACACTTCCCACACACTGCCCACACACTGCCCACACACTGCCCTCACACTGCCCTCACACTGCTCACACACTGCCCTCACACTGCCCTCACACTGCCCACACACTGCCCTCACACTGCCCACACACTGCCCACACACTGCCCTCACACTGCCCACACACTGCCCTCACACTGCCCACAAACTGCCCACACACTGCCCTCACACACTGCCCTCACACTGCCCACACACTGCCCACACACTGCCCACACACTGCCCTCACACTGCCCACACACTGCCCACACACTGCCCACACACTGCCCTCACACTGCCCATACACTGCCCACACACTGCCCACACACTGCCCTCACACTGCCCACACACTGCCCTCACACACTGCCCTCACACCCTGCCCTCACACACTGCCCTCACACTGCCCACACACTGCCCACACACTTCCCACACACTGCCCACACACTGCCCTCACACTGCCCTCACACTGCCCTCACACTGCCCACACACTGCCCACACACTGCCCTCACACTGCCCTCACACTGCCCGCACACTGCCCACACACTGCCCACACACTGCCCACACACTGCCCACACACTGCCCACACACTGCCCACACACTGCCGCACACTGCCCTCACACTGCCCACACACTGCCCTCACACTGCCCACACACTGCACTCACACTGCCCACACACTGCCCTCACACTGCCCTCACACTGCCCTCACACTGCCCACACACTGCCCTCACACTGCCCTCACACTGCCCACACACTGCCCACACACTGCCCTCACACTGCCCTCTCACTGCCCACACACTGCCCACACACTGCCTGCACACTGCCCTCACACTGCCCACACACTGCCCTCACACTGCCCACACACTGCCCACACACTGCTCACACACTGCCCTCACACTGCCCTCACACTGCCCACACACTGCCCACACACTGCCCGCACACTGCCCTCACACTGCCCACACACTGCCCTCAAGCTGCCCACACACTGCCCTCACACTGCCCACACACTGCCCACACACTGCCCACACACACTGCCCTCACACTGCCCTCTCACTGCCCTCACAATGCACTCACACTGCCCTCACACTGCCCTCACACTGCCCTCACACTGCTTTCACACTGCCCTCACACTGCCCACACACTGCCCTCACACTGCCCTCACACTGCCCTCACACTGTCCTCACACTGCTGTCACACTGCCCTCACACTGCCCACACACTGCCCACACACTGCCCTCACACTGCCCACACACTGCCCTCACACTGCCCTCACACTGCCCACACACTGCCCAAACACTGCCCTCACACTGCCCACACACTGCCCTCACACTGCCCACACACTGCCCACACACTGACCTCACACTGCCCACACACTGCCCTCACACTGCCCTCACACTGCCCTCACAATGCACTCACACTGCCCTCACACTGACCACACAATGTCCACACACTGCCCACACACTGCCCTCACACTGCCCTCACACTGCCCACACACTGCCCACACACTGCCCTCACACTGCCCTCACACTGCCCTCACACTGCCCACACACTGCCCTCACACTGCCCTCACACTGCCCTCACAATGCACTCACACTGCCCTCACACTGACCACACAATGTCCACACACTGCCCACACACTGCCCTCACACTGCCCTCACACTGCCCACACACTGCCCACACACTGCCCTCACACTGCCCTCACACTGCCCACACACTGCCCTCACACTGCCCTCACACTGCTTTCACACTGCCCTCACACTGCCCGCACACTGCCCACATACTGCCCTCACACTGCCCGCACACTGCCCGCAAACTGCCCACACACTGCCCACACACTGCCCTCACACTGCCCTCACACTGCACACACACTGCCCTCACACTGCCCTCACAGTGCCCACAGACTGCCCACACACTGCCCTCACACTGCCCACACACTGCCCACTCACTGCCCACACACTGCCGACACACTGCCCACATACTGTCCGCAAACTGCCCACACACTGCACACACTGCCCGCACACTGTCCACACGCTGCCCACACACTGCCCTCTCACTGTCCACACAATGCCCACACACTGCCCGCACACTGCACACACACTGCCCACACACTGCCCAAACACTGTCTGCAAACTGCCCACACACTGCCCACACACTGCCCACACACTGTCCGCAAACTGCACACACACTGTCCTCACACTGCCCACACACTGTCTGCAAACTGACCACACACTGCCCACACACTGCCCACACACTGCCCACACACTGCCCACACACTGCCCACACACTGCCCTCACACTGCCCACACACTGCCCTCACACTGCCCTCACACTGCCCTCACACTGCCCACACACTGCCCTCACACTGACCACACACTTCACTCACACTGCCCTCACACTGCCCACACACTGCCCACACACTGCCCAAACACTGCCCTCACACTGCCCACACACTGCCCACACACTGCCCACACACTGCCCACACACTGCCCACACACTGCCCACACACTGCCCTCACACTGCCCACACACTGCCCTCACACTGCCCTCACACTGCCCTCACACTGCCCACACACTGCCCTCACACTGACCACACACTTCCCTCACACTGCCCTCACACTGCCCACACACTGCCCACACACTGCCCAAACACTGCCCTCACACTGCCCACACACTGCCCTCACACTGCCCTCACACTGCCCTCACACTGTCCACACGCTGCCCACACAATGCCCGCACACTGCCCACACACTGCCCTCACACTGCCCACACACTTCCCTCACACTGCCCTCACACTGCCCACACACTGCCCTCACACTGCCCTCACAATGCACTCACACTGCCCACACACTGCCCACACACTGTCCTCACACTGTCCACACACTGCCCACACACTGCCCGCACACTGCCCTCACACTGCCCACACACTGCCCTCACACTGCCCACACACTGCACTCACACTGCCCACACACTGCCCTCACACTGCCCTCACACTGCCCTCACACTGCCCACACACTGCCCTCACACTGCCCTCACACTGCCCACACACTGCCCTCACACTGCCCTCACACTGCCCACACACTGCCCACACACTGCCCGCACACTGCCCTCACACTGCCCACACACTGCGCTCACACTGCCCACACACTGCCCACACACTGCCCTCACACTGCCCTCACACTGCCCACACACTGTCCACACACTGCACGCACACTGCCCTCACACTGCCCACACACTGTCCACACACTGCACGCACACTGCCCTCACACTGCCCACACACTGCCCTCACACTGCCCACACACTGCCCTCACACTGCCCTCACACTGCCCACACACTGCCCTCACACTGACCACACACTTCCCTCACACTGCCCTCACACTGCCCACACACTGCCCACACACTGCCCAAACACTGCCCTCACACTGCCCACACACTGCCCTCACACTGCCCTCACACTGCCCTCACACTGTCCACACACTGCCCACACAATGCCCGCACACTGCCCACACACTGCCCTCACACTGCCCACACACTGCCCTCACACTGCCCACACACTTCCCTCACACTGCCCTCACACTGCCCACACACTGCCCACACACTGCCCACACACTGCCCTCACACTGCCCACACACTGCCCTCACACTGCCCTCACACTGCCCTCACACTGCCCAAACACTGCCCTCACACTGCCCACACACTGCCCTCACACTGCCCTCACACTGCCCTCACACTGTCCACACACTGCCCACACAATGCCCGCACACTGCCCACACACTGCCCTCACACTGCCCACACACTTCCCTCACACTGCCCTCACACTGCCCACACACTGCCCACACACTGCCCACACACTGCCCTCACACTGCCCACACACTGCACTCACACTGCCCACACACTGCCCTCACACTGCCCTCACACTGCCCTCACACTGCCCACACACTGCCCTCACACTGCCCTCACACTGCCCACACACTGCCCTCACACTGCCCTCACACTGCCAACACACTGCCCACACACTGCCCGCACACTGCCCTCACACTGCCCACACACTGCGCTCACACTGCCCACACACTGCCCACACACTGCCCTCACACTGCCCTCACACTGCCCACACACTGTCCACACACTGCACGCACACTGCCCTCACACTGCCCACACACTGCCCTCACACTGCCCACACACTGCCCTCACACTGCCCTCACACTGCCCACACACTGCCCTCACACTGCCCACACACTGCCCGCACACTGCCCTCACACTGCCCACACACTGCCCTCACACTGCCCACACACTGCCATCACACTGCCCTCACAATGCACTCACACTGCCCTCACACTGACCACACAATGTCCACACACTGCCCACACACTGCCCTCACACTGCCCTCACACTGCCCTCACACTGCCCTCACACTGTCCTCACACTGCTTTCATACTGCCCTCACACTGCCCACGCACTGCCCACACACTGCCAACACACTGCCCTCACACTGCCCTCACACTGCCCACACACTGCCCACACACTGCCCTCACACTGCCCTCACAATGCCCGCACACTGCCCTCACACTGCCCACACACTGCCCACACACTGGCCTCACACTGCCCACACACTGCCCTCACACTGCCCTCACACTGCCCTCACAATGCACTCACACTGCCCTCACACTTCCCACACACTGCCCTCACACTGCCCTCACACTGCCCACACACTTCCCTCACACTGCCCTCACACTGCCCTCACACTGCCCTCACACTGCCCTCACACTGCCCACACACTTCCCTCACACTGCCCTCACACTGCCCTCACACTGCCCTCACACTGCCCACACACTGCCCTCACACTGCCCTCACACTGCCCACACACTTCCCTCACACTGCCCTCACACTGCCCTCACACTGCCCACACACTGCCCACACACTGCCCTCACACTGCCCTCACACTGCCCGCACACTGCCCACACACTGCCCACACACTGCCCACACACTGCCCACACACTTCCCACACACTGCCCACACACTGCCCTCACACTGCCCTCTCACTTCCCTCACACTGCCCTCACACTGCCCACACTCTGTCCACACACACTGCCCACACACTGCCCACACACTGCCCACACACTGCCCTCACACTGCCCTCACACTGCACTCACACTGCCCACACACTGCCCACACACCGCCCACACACTGCCCTCACACTGCCCTCACACTGCCCACACACTGCCCACACACTGCCCTCACACTGCCCACACACTGCCCTCACACACTGCCCTCACACTGCCCACACACTGCCCACACACTGCCCTCACACTGCCCACACACTGCCCACACACTGCCCACACACTGCCCTCACACTGCCCACACACTGCCCACACACTGCCCACACACTGCCCTCACACTGCCCACACACTGCCCACACACTGCCCTCACACACTGCCCTCACACACTGCCCTCACACTGCCCACACACTGCCCACACACTGCCCACACACTGCCCACACACTGCCCTCACACTGCCCACACACTGCCCACACACTGCCCTCACACTGCCCACACACTGCCCACACACTGCCCACACACTGCCCACACACTGCCCACACACTGCCCTCACACTGCCCTCACACTTCCATCACACTGCCCGCACACTGCCCACACACTGCCCACACACTGCCCACACACTGCCCTCACACTGCCCTCACACTGCCCTCACACTGCCCAAACACTGCCCACACACTGCCCACACACCGCCCACACACTGCCCTCACACACTGCCCTCACACTGCCCTCACACTGCCCTCACACTGCCCTCACACTGCCCGCACACTTCCCTCACACTGCCCGCACACTGCCCACACACTGCCCACACACTGCCCACACACTTCCCACACACTGCCCACACACTGCCCTCACACTGCCCACACACTGCCCACACGCTGCCCACACACTGCCCTCACACTGCCCACACACTGCCCACACACTGCCCACACACTGCCCTCACACTGCCCTCACACTGCCCACACACTGCCCACACACTGCCCTCACACACTGCCCTCACACTGCCCACACACTGCCCTCACACTGACCACACAATGTCCACACACTGCCCTCACACTGCCCACAAACTGCCCACACACTGCCCACACACTGCCCACACACTGCCCACACACTGCCCACACACTTCCCACACACTGCCCTCACACTGACCACACAATGTCCACACACTGCCCTCACACTGCCCACACACTGCCCTCACTCTGCCCACACGCTGCCCTCACACTGCCCACACACTGCCCATACACTGCCCACACACTGCCCTCACACTGCCCACACACTGCCCTCACACTGCCCTCACACTGCCCACACACTGCCCACACACTGCCCGCACACTGCCCTCACACTGCCCACACACTGCCCTCACACTGACCACACAATGTCCACACACTGCCCTCACACTGCCCACACACTGCCCACACACTGCCCACACACTGCCCACACACTGCCCACACACTGCCCACACACTGCCCTCACACTGATCACACACTGCCCACACACTGCCCTCACACTGACAACACAATGTCCTCACTCTGCCCACACACTGCCCACACACTGCACTCACACTGCCCTCACAATGCCCTCACACTGCCCTCACACTGACCACACAATGTCCTCACTCTGCCCACACGCTGCCCTCACACTGCCCACACACTGCCCTCACACTGTCCACACACTGTCAGCAAACTGCCCACACACTGCCCGCACACGGCCCACACACTGCCCACACACGGCCCACACACTGCCCACACACTGCCCACACACTGCCCTCACACTGATCACACACTGCCCTCACACTGCCCTCACACTGCCCACACACTGCCCACACACTGCCCACACACTGCCCACACACTGCCCTCACACACTGCCCTCACACTGCCCTCACACTGCCCTCACACTGACCACACACTGCCCACACACTGCCCACACACTGCCCTCACACTGCCCACACACTGCCCACACACTGCCCACACACTGCCCTCACACTGCCCACACACTGCCCTCACACACTGCCATCACACACTGCCCTCACACTGCCCACACACTGCCCACACACTGCCCACACACTGCCCACAAACTGCCCTCACACTGCCCACACACTGCCCACACACTGCCCTCACACTGCCCACACACTGCCCACACACTGCCCACACACTGCCCACACACTGCCCTCACACTGCCCACACACTGCCCTCACACTGCCCTCACACACTGACCACACACTGCCCACACACTGCCCTCACACTGCCCACACACTGCCCACACACTGCCCTCACACACTGCCCTCACACACTGCCCACACACTGCCCTCACACTGCCCTCACACTGCCCGCACACTGCCCACACACTGCCCACACACTGCCCACACACTTCCCACACACTGCCCTCACACTGCCCACACACTGCCCACACACTGCCCTCACACTGCCCTCACACTGCCCACACACTGCCCTCACACTGCCCTCACACTGCCCACACACTGCCCTCACACTGCCCACACACTGTCCACACACTGCCCTCACACTGACCACACAATGTCCACACACTGCCCTCACACTGCCCACACACTGCACTCACACTGCCCTCACAATGCCCTCACACTGCCCTCACACTGACCACACAATGTCCTCACACTGCCCACACGCTGCCCTCACAATGCCCTCACACTGCACTCACACTGTCCACACACTGTCAGCAAACTGCCCACACACTGCCCGCACACGGCCCACACACTGCCCACACACGGCCCACACACTGCCCACACACTGCCCACACACTGCCCTCACACTGATCACACACTGCCCTCACACTGCCCTCACACTGCCCACACACTGCCCACACACTGCCCTCACACTGCCCTCACACTGCACTCACACTGCCCTCACATGCCCAAACTCTGTCAGCAAACTGCCCACACACTGCCCTCACACTGTCCGCATACTGCCCACACACTGCCCTCACACTGCCCACACACTGCCCGCACACTGTCCTCACACACTGCCCTCACACTGCCCACACACTGCCCACACACTGCCCACACACTGCCCTCACACTGCCCACACACTGCCCACACACTGCCCACACACTGCCCTCACACTGCCCACACACTGCCCACACACTGCCCACACACTGCCCTCACACTGCCGACACACTGCCCAAACACTGCCCTCACACACTGCCCTCACACACTGCCCTCACACACTGCCCTCACACTGCCCACACACTGCCCACACACTGCCCACACACTGCCCTCACACTGCCCTCACACTGCCCTCACACTGCCCACACACTGCCCACACACTGCCCACACACTGCCCTCACACTGCCCTCACACTGCCCGCACACTGCCCACACACTGCCCACACACTGCCCACACACTTCCCACACACTGCCCACACACTGCCCACACACTTCCCACACACTGCCCACACACTGCCCTCTCACTTCCCTCACACTGCCCTCACACTGCCCTCAAACTGCCCACACACTGTCCACACACACTGCCCACACACTGCCCACACACTGCTCTCACACTGCCCACACACTGCCCACACACTGCCCACACACTGCCCTCACACTGCCCACACACAGCCCACACACTGCCATCACACTGCCCACACAGTGCCCACACACTGCCCTCACACTGCCCACACACTGCCCACACACTGCCCACACACTGACCACAAACTGCCCACACACTGCCCTCACACTGCCCACACACTGCCCACACACTGCCCACACACTGCCCACACACTGCCCTCACACTGCCCACACACTGCCCACACACTGCCCTCACACACTGCCCTCACACACTGCCCTCACACTGCCCACACACTGCCCACACACTGCCCACACACTGCCCACACACTGCCCTCACACTGCCCACACACTGCCCACACACTGCCCTCACACTGCCCACACACTGCCCACACACTGCCCACACACTGCCCTCACACTGCCCTCACACACTGCCCACACACTGCCCACACACTGCCCACACACTGCCCACACACTGCCCTCACACTGCCCACACACTGCCCACACACTGCCCTCACACACTGCCCTCACACACTGCCCACACACTGCCCACACACTGAACTCACACTGCCCACACACTGCCCACACACTGCCCACACACTGCCCACACATTGCCCACACACTGCCCACTCACCGCCCACACACTGCCCACACACTGCCCACACACTGCCCTCACACACTGCCCTCACACTGCCCTCACACTGCCCTCACACTGCCCGCACACTTCCCTCACACTGCCCGCACACTGCCCACACACTGCCCACACACTTCCCACACACTGCCCACACACTGCCCTCACACTGCCCTCTCACTTCCCTCACACTGCCCTCACACTGCCCACACACTGTCCACACACACTTCCCACACACTGCCCACACACTGCCCTCACACTGCCCTCACACTGCCCACACACTGCCCTCACACTGCCCTCACACTGCCCACACACTGCCCTCACACTGCCCACACACTGCCCACACACTGCCCTCACACTGCCCACACACTGCCCTCACACTGCCCACACACTGCCCTCACACACTGCCCTCACACTGCCCACACACTGCCCACACACTGCCCACACACTGCCCTCACACTGCCCACACACTGCCCACACACTGCCCACACACTGCCCTCACACTGCCCTCACACTGCCCATACACTGCCCACACACTGCCCACACACTGCCCACACACTGTCCACACACACTGCCCACACACTGCCCACACACTGCCCTCACACTGCCCACACACTGCCCTCACACTGCCCTCACACTGCCCACACACTGCCCTCACACTGCCCACACACTGCCCACACACTGCCCTCACACTGACCACACAATGTCCACACACTGCCCTCACACTGCCCACACACTGCACTCACACTGCCCTCACAATGCCCTCACACTGCCCTCACACTGACCACACAATGTCCTCACACTGCCCACACGCTACCCTCACACTGCCCACACACTGCACTCACACTGTCCACACACTGTCAGCAAACTGCACACACACTGCCCACACACTGCCCACACACTGCCCTCACACTGCCCACACACTGCCCACACACTGCCCTCACACTGCCCACACACTGCCCTCACACACTGCCCTCACACTGCCCACACACTGCCCACACACTTCCCACACACTGCCCACACACTGCCCTCACACTGCCCTCACACTGCCCTCACACTGCCAACACACTGCCCACACACTGCCCACACACTGCCCTCACACTGCCCTCACACTGCCCGCACACTGCCCACACACTGCCCACACACTGCCCACACACTGCCCACACACTGCCCACACACTGCCCTCTCACTTCCCTCACACTGCCCTCACACTGCCCTCACACTGCCCACACACTGTCCACACACACTGCCCACACACTGCCCACACACTGCCCACACACTGCCCTCACACTGCCCTCACACTGCCCACACACTGCCCTCACACTGCCCACACACTGCCCTCACACTGCCCACACACTGCCCACACACTGCCCTCACACACTGCCCTCACACGGCCCTCACACTGCCCTCACACTGCCCACACACTGCCCACACACTGCCCACACACTGCCCTCACACTGCCCACACACTGCCCACACACTGCCCACACACTGCCCTCACACTGCCCACACACTGCCCTCACACATTGCCATCACACACTGCCCTCACACTGCCCACACACTGCCCACACACTGCCCACACACTGCCCTCACACTGCCAACACACTGCCCACACACTGCCCACACACTGCCCTCACACTGCCCTCACACTGCCCGCACACTGCCCACACACTGCCCACACACTGCCCACACACTGCCCACACACTGCCCACACACTGCCCTCTCACTTCCCTCACACTACCCTCACACTGCCCCCACACTGCCCACACACTGTCCACACACACTGCCCACACACTGCCCACACACTGCCCACACACTGCCATCACACTGCCCTCACACTGCCCACACACTGCCCTCACACTGCCCACACACTGCCCTCACACTGCCCACACACTGCCCACACACTGCCCTCACACACTGCCCTCACACTGCCCTCACACTGCCCTCACACTGCCCACACACTGCCCACACACTGCCCACACACTGCCCTCACACTGCCCACACACTGCCCACACACTGCCCACACACTGCCCTCACACTGCCCACACACTGCCCTCACACATTGCCATCACACACTGCCCTCACACTGCCCACACACTGCCCACACACTGCCCACACACTGCCCACAAACTGCCCTCACACTGCCCACACACTGCCCACACACTGCCCTCACACTGCCCATACACTGCCCACACACTGCCCTCACACTGCCCACACACTGCCCACACACTGCCCTCACACACTGCCCTCACACACTGCCCACACACTGCCCACACACTGCCCTCACACTGCCCACACACTGCCCACACACTGCCCACACACTGCCCACACACTGTCCACACACACTGCCCACACACTGCCCACACACTGCCCACACACTGCCCTCACACTGCCCTCACACTGCCCACACACTGCCCTCACACTGCCCTCACACTGCCCACACACTGCCCTCACACTGCCCACACACTGTCCACACACTGCCCTCACACTGACCACACAATGTCCACACACTGCCCTCACACTGCCCACACACTGCACTCACACTGCCCTCACAATGCCCTCACACTGCCCTCACACTGACCACACAATGTCCTCACACTGCACACACGCTGCCCTCACACTGCCCACACACTGCACTCACACTGTCCACACACTGTCAGCAAACTGCCCACACACTGCCCGCACACGGCCCACACACTGCCCACACACGGCCCACACACTGCCCACACACTGCCCACACACTGCCCTCACACTGATCACACACTGCCCTCACACTGCCCTCACACTGCCCACACACTGCCCACACACTGCCCTCACACTGCCCTCACACTGCACTCACACTGCCCTCACATGCCCAAACTCTGTCAGCAAACTGCCCACACACTGCCCTCACACTGTCCGCATACTGCCCACACACTGCCCTCACACTGCCCACACACTGCCCACACACTGCCCTCACACACTGCCCTCACACTGCCCACACACTGCCCACACACTGCCCACACACTGCCCTCACACTGCCCACACACTGCCCACACACTGCCCACACACTGCCCTCACACTGCCCACACACTGCCCACACACTGCCCACACACTGCCCTCACACTGCCGACACACTGCCCACACACTGCCCTCACACACTACCCTCACACACTGCCCTCACACACTGCCCTCACACTGCCCACACACTGCCCACACACTGCCCACACACTGCCCTCACACTGCCCTCACACTGCCCTCACACTGCCCACACACTGCCCACACACTGCCCTCACACTGCCCTCACACTGCCCGCACACTGCCCACACACTGCCCACACACTGCCCACACACTTCCCACACACTGCCCACACACTGCCCACACACTTCCCACACACTGCCCACACACTGCCCTCTCACTTCTCTCACACTGCCCTCACACTGCCCTCAAACTGCCCACACACTGTCCACGCACACTGCCCACACACTGCCCACACACTGCCCACACACTGCCCACACACTGCCCATACACTGCCCTCACACTGCCCACACACTGCCCACACACTGCCATCACACTGCCCACACACTGCCCACACACTGCCCTCACACTGCCCACACACTGCCCACACACTGCCCACACACTGCCCACACACTGCCCACACACTGCCCTCACACTGCCCACACACTGCCCACACACTGCCCACACACTGCCCACACACTGCCCTCACACTGCCCACACACTGCCCACACACTGCCCTCACACACTGCCCTCACACACTGCCCTCACACTGCCCACACACTGCCCACACACTGCCCACACACTGCCCACACACTGCCCTCACACTGCCCACACACTGCCCACACACTGCCCTCACACTGCCCACACACTGCCCACACACTGCCCACACACTGCCCTCACACTGCCCTCACACACTGCCCACACACTGCCCACACACTGCCCACACACTGCCCACACACTGCCCTCACACTGCCCACACACTGCCCACACACTGCCCTCACACACTGCCCTCACACACTGCCCACACACTGCCCACACACTGAACTCACACTGCCCACACACTGCCCACACATTGCCCACACACTGCCCACTCACCGCCCACACACTGCCCACACACTGCCCACACACTGCCCTCACACACTGCCCTCACACTGCCCTCACACTGCCCTCACACTGCCCGCACACTTCCCTCACACTGCCCGCACACTGCCCACACACTGCCCACACACTGCCCACACACTTCCCACACACTGCCCACACACTGCCCTCACACTGCCCTCACACTGCCCACACACTGCCCTCACACTGCCCACACACTGTCCACACACACTTCCCACACACTGCCCACACACTGCCCTCACACTGCCCTCACACTGCTCACACACTGCCCTCACACTGCCCTCACACTGCCCACACACTGCCCTCACACTGCCCACACACTGCCCACACACTGCCCTCACACTGCCCACACACTGCCCTCACACTGCCCACAAACTGCCCACACACTGCCCTCACACACTGCCCTCACACTGCCCACACACTGCCCACACACTGCCCACACACTGCCCTCACACTGCCCACACACTGCCCACACACTGCCCACACACTGCCCTCACACTGCCCATACACTGCCCACACACTGCCCACACACTGCCCTCACACTGCCCACACACTGCCCTCACACACTGCCCTCACACCCTGCCCTCACACACTGCCCTCACACTGCCCACACACTGCCCACACACTTCCCACACACTGCCCACACACTGCCCTCACACTGCCCTCACACTGCCCTCACACTGCCCACACACTGCCCACACACTGCCCTCACACTGCCCTCACACTGCCCGCACACTGCCCACACACTGCCCACACACTGCCCACACACTGCCCACACACTGCCCTCACACTGCCCACACACTGCCCACACACTGCCCACACACTGCCCGCACACTGCCCTCACACTGCCCACACACTGCTCTCACACTGCCCACACACTGCCCACACACTGCCCACACACTGCCCTCACACTGCCCTCACACTGCCCACACACTGCCCACACACTGCCCTCACACTGCCCACACACTGCCCACACACTGCCCACACACTGCCCTCACACTGCCCACACACTGCCCTCACACTGCCCTCACACTGCCCTCACACTGCACACACACTGCCCTCACACTGCCCACACACTGCCCTCACACTGCCCACACACTGCCCGCACACTGCCCTCACACTGCCCACACACTGTCCGCAAACTGCCCACACACTGCCCACACACTGCCCACACACTGTCCGCAAACTGCCCGCACACTGCCCACACACTGTCCGCAAACTGCCCTCACACTGCCCACAAACTGCCCACACACTGCCCACACACTGCCCACACACTGTCCGCAAACTGCCCACACACTGCCCACTCACTGCCCACACACTGCCCACACACTGCACGCACTGCCCGCACACTGCCCACACACTGCCCTCACACTGCCCACACACTGCCCGCACACTGCCCACACACTGCCCTCACACTGCCCACACACTGTCCACACACTGCCCACACACTGCCCTCACACTGCCCACACACTGTCCAAACTCTGTCAGCAAACTGCCCAAACACTGCCCACACACTGCCCACACACTGTCCACACACTGCTCACACACTGCCCACACGCTGCGCTCACACTGCCCACACACTGCTCACACACTGCCCACACACTGCCCTCACACTGACCACACACTGCCCACACACTGCCCTCACACTGTCCACACACTGCCCTCACACTGCCCAAACTCTGTCAGCAAACTGCCCAAACACTGCCCACACACTGTCCACACACTGCTCACACACTGCCCACACACTGCCCACACACTGCCCACACACTGCCCACACACTGCCCTCACACTGCCCACACACTGCCCGCACACTGCCCAAACACTGCCCTCACACTGCCCTCACACTGCCCAAACTCTGTCAGCAATCTGCCCAAACACTGCCCACACACTGTCCACACACTGCTCACACACTGCCCACACACTGCCCACACACTGCCCTCACACTGCCCGCACACTGCCCAAACACTGTCAGCAAACTGCCCACACACTGCCCACACACTGCCCACACACTGCCCTCAAACTGCCCACACACTGCCCTCAAACTGCCCACACACTGCCCACACACTGCCCACACACTGCAAACACACTGCCCTCACACTGCCCACACACTGCCCTCACACTACCCTCACACTGCCCTCACACTGCCCACACACTGCCCTCACACTGCCCTCACAATGCACTCACACTGCCCACACACTGCCCTCACACTGCCCTCACACTGCCCACACACTGCCCTCACACTGCCCACACACTGCCCTCACACTGCCCTCACACTGCCCACACACTGCCCACACACTGCCCACACACTGCAAACACACTGCCCTCACACTGCCCACACACTGCCCTCACACTACCCTCACACTGCCCTCACACTGCCCACACACTGCCCTCACACTGCCCTCACAATGCACTCACACTGCCCACACACTGCCCTCACACTGCCCTCACACTGCCCACACACTGCCCTCACACTGCCCACACACTGCCCACACACTGCCCACACACTTCCCACACACTGCCCACACACTGACCTCACACTGCCCTCACACTGCCCTCACACTGCCCACATACTGCACTCACACTGACCACACACTTCCCTCACACTGCCCTCACACTGCCCACACACTGCCCACACACTGCCCAAACACTGCCCTCACACTGCCCACACACTGCCCTCACACTGCCCTCACACTGCCCTCACACTGTCCACACACTGCCCACACAATGCCCGCACACTGCCCACACACTGCCCTCACACTGCCCACACACTTCCCTCACACTGCCCTCACACTGCCCACACACTGCCCACACACTGCCCACACACTGCCCTCACACTGCCCACACACTGCCCTCACACTGCCCTCACACTGCCCTCACACTGCCCACACACTGCCCTCACACTGCCCTCACACTGCCCACACACTGCCCTCACACTGCCCTCACACTGCCCACACACTGCCCTCACACTGCCCACACACTGCCCTCACACTGCCCTCACACTGCCCACACACTGCCCACACACTGCCCACACACTGCAAACACACTGCCCTCACACTGCCCACACACTGCCCTCACACTACCCTCACACTGCCCTCACACTGCCCACACACTGCCCTCACACTGCCCTCACAATGCACTCACACTGCCCACACACTGCCCTCACACTGCCCTCACACTGCCCACACACTGCCCTCACACTGCCCACACACTGCCCACACACTGCCCACACACTTCCCACACACTGCCCACACACTGACCTCACACTGCCCTCACACTGCCCTCACACTGCCCACATACTGCCCTCACACTGACCACACACTTCCCTCACACTGCCCTCACACTGCCCACACACTGCCCACACACTGCCCAAACACTGCCCTCACACTGCCCACACACTGCCCTCACACTGCCCTCACACTGCCCTCACACTGTCCACACACTGCCCACACAATGCCCGCACACTGCCCACACACTGCCCTCACACTGCCCACACACTTCCCTCACACTGCCCTCACACTGCCCACACACTGCCCACACACTGCCCACACACTGCCCTCACACTGCCCACACACTGCCCTCACACTGCCCTCACACTGCCCTCACACTGCCCACACACTGCCCTCACACTGCCCTCACAATGCACTCACACTGCCCACACACCGCCCACACACTGCCCACACACTGTCCTCACACTGTCCACACACTGCCCACACACTGCCCGCACACTGCCCTCACACTGCCCACACACTGCCCTCACACTGCCCACACACTGCACTCACACTGCCCACACACTGACCACACACTGCCCTCACACACTGCCCTCACACACTGCCCTCACACTGCCCACACACTGCCCACACACTGCCCACACACTGCCCACACACTGCCCTCACACTGCCCACACACTGCCCTCACACTGCCCTCACACTGCCCTCACACTGCCCACACACTGCCCTCACACTGACCACACACTTCGCTCACACTGCCCTCACACTGCCCACACACTGCCCACACACTGCCCAAACACTGCCCTCACACTGCCCACACACTGCCCACACACTGCCCACACACTGCCCACACACTGCCCACACACTGCCCACACACTGCCCCACACTGCCCACACTGCCACACACTGACCTCACACTGCCCTCACACTGCCAACTCAGCAACTCTGATATGTGGGGGGGGGGGTGGGGGGGGGGGGGGGGGGGGGGGGGGGGGGGGGGGGGGGGGGGGGGGGGGGGGGGGGGGGGGGGGGGGGGGGGTGGGGGGGGTGGGGGGGGGGGGGGTGGGGGGGGGGGGGGGGGGGGGGGGGGGGGGTGGGGGGGGGGGGGGGGGGGGGGTGGGGGGGGGGGGGGGGGGGGGGGGGGGGGGGGGGGGGGGGGGGGGGGGTGGGGGGGGGGGGGGGGGGGGTGGCCACACATACTGCCCTCAACAGGTCTGACCACGGGAGGGACACTTCCCTCACACTGCCCTACTGCCCACACACTGCCCTCACACTGCCCTCACAATGCACTCACACTGCCCACACACCGCCCACACACTGCCCACACACTGTCCTCACACTGTCCACACACTGCCCACACACTGCCCGCACACTGCCCTCACACTGCCCACACACTGCCCTCACACTGCCCACACACTGCACTCACACTGCCCACACACTGCCCACACACTGCCCACACACTGCCCTCACACACTGCCCTCACACACTGCCCTCACACTGCCCACACACTGCCCACACACTGCCCACACACTGCCCACACACTGCCCTCACACTGCCCACACACTGCCCTTACACTGCCCTCACACTGTCCTCACACTGCCCACACACTGTCCACACACACTGCCCACACACTGCCCTCACACTGCCCTCACACTGCCCACACACTGCCCACACACTGCCCTCACACTGCCCTCACAATGCACTCACACTGCCCACACACTGCCCACACACTGCCCGCACACTGCCATCACACTGCCCACACACTGCCCTCACACTGCCCACACACTGCACTCACACTGCCCACACACTGCCCTCACACTGCCCTCACACTGCCCTCACACTGCCCACACACTGCCCTCACACTGCCCTCACACAGCCCACACACTGCCCACACACTGCTCTCACACTGCCCACACACTGCCCAAACACTGCCCTCACACTTCCCTCACACTGCCCTCACACTGCCCACACACTGCCCACACACTGCCCTCACACTGCCCACACACTGCCCTCACACTGCCCTCACAATGCACTCACACTGCCCTCACACTGACCACACAATGTCCACACACTGCCCACACACTGCCCTCACACTGCCCTCACACTGCCCTCACACTGCCCTCACACTGTCCTCACACTGTCCTCACACTGCCCACACACTGCCCACACACTGCCCACACACTGCCCACACACTGCCCTCACACTGCCCACACACTGCCCACACACTGCCCTCACACTTCCCTCACACTGCCCTCACACTGCCCTCACACTGCCCACACACTGCCCACGCACTGCCCACACACTGCCCACACACTGCCCTCACACACTGCCCACACACTGCCCACACACTGCCCTCACACTTCCCTCACACTGCCCTCACACTGCCCTCACACTGCCCACACACTGCCCTCACACTGCCCACACACTGCCCTCACACTGCCCTCACACTGCCCACACACTGCCCACACACTGCCCTCACACTGCACACACACTGCCCACACACTGCCCTCACACTGCCCTCACACTGCCCACAAACTGCCCTCACACTGCCCAAACACTGCCCACACACTGACCTCACACTGCCCACACACTGCCCTCACACTGCCCTCACACTGCCCTCACAATGCACTCACACTGCCCTCACACTGACCACACAATGTCCACACACTGCCCACACACTGCCCTCACACTGCCCTCACACTGCCCACACACTGCCCACACACTGCCCTCACACTGCCCTCACACTGCCCTCACACTGCCCTCACACTGCCCTCACACTGCCCTCACACTGCCCTCACACTGTCCACACACTGCCCTCACACTGCCCTCACACTGCCCGCACACTGCACTCACACTGCCCACACACTGCCCTCACACTGCCCACACACTGCCCTCACACTGCCCTCACACTTCTTTCACACTGCCCTCACACTGCCCGCACACTGCCCACATACTGCCCTCACACTGCCCTCAGACTGCCCTCACACTGCACACACACTGCCCACACATTGCCCACACACTTCCCTCACACTGCCCTCACACTGCCCACACACTTCCCTCACTCTGCCCACACACTGCCCACACACTGCCCACACACTGCCCACACACTGCCCACACACTTCCCTCAAACTGCCCTCACACTGCCCTCACACTGCCCTCACACTGCCCTCACACTGTCCTCACACTGCCCTCACACGGCCCACACACTGCCCACACACTGCCCACACACTGCCCACACACTGCACACACACTGCCCACACACTGCCCACACACTGCACACACACTGCCCACACACTGCCCACACACTGCCCTCACACTGCCCTCACACTGCCCACACACTGCCCACACACTGCCCTCACACTGCCCACAAACTGCCCTCACACTGCCCAAACACTGCCAACACACTGACCTCACACTGCCCACACACTGCCCTCACACTGCCCTCACACTGCCCTCACAATGCACTCACACTGCCCTCACACTGACCACACAATGTCCACACACTGCCCACACACTGCCCTCACACTGCCCTCACACTGCCCACACACTGCCCACACACTGCCCTCACACTGCCCTCACACTGCCCTCACACTGCCCTCACACTGCCCTCACACTGCCCTCACACTGTCCACACACTGCCCTCACACTGCCCTCACACTGCCCGCACACTGCACTCACACTGCCCACACACTGCCCTCACACTGCCCACACACTGCCCTCACACTGCCCTCACACTGCTTTCACACTGCCCTCACACTGCCCGCACACTGCCCACATACTGCCCTCACACTGCCCTCAGACTGCCCTCACACTGCACACACACTGCCCACACATTGCCCACACACTTCCCTCACACTGCCCTCACACTGCCCACACACTTCCCTCACTCTGCCCACACACTGCCCACACACTGCCCACACACTGCCCACACACTGCCCACACACTTCCCTCACACTGCCCTCACACTGCCCTCACACTGCCCTCACACTGCCCTCACACTGTCCTCACACTGCCCTCACACGGCCCACACACTGCCCACACACTGTCCACACACACTTCCCACACACTGCCCACACACTGCCCTCACACTGCCCTCACACTGCTCACACACTGCCCTCACACTGCCCTCACACTGCCCACACACTGCCCTCACACTGCCCACACACTGTCCACACACACTTCCCACACACTGCCCACACACTGCCCTCACACTGCCCTCACACTGCTCACACACTGCCCTCACACTGCCCTCACACTGCCCACACACTGCCCTCACACTGCCCACACACTGCCCACACACTGCCCTCACACTGCCCACACACTGCCCTCACACTGCCCACAAACTGCCCACACACTGCCCTCACACACTGCCCTCACACTGCCCACACACTGCCCACACACTGCCCACACACTGCCCTCACACTGCCCACACACTGCCCACACACTGCCCACACACTGCCCTCACACTGCCCATACACTGCCCACACACTGCCCACACACTGCCCTCACACTGCCCACACACTGCCCTCACACACTGCCCTCACACCCTGCCCTCACACACTGCCCTCACACTGCCCACACACTGCCCACACACTTCCCACACACTGCCCACACACTGCCCTCACACTGCCCTCACACTGCCCTCACACTGCCCACACACTGCCCACACACTGCCCTCACACTGCCCTCACACTGCCCGCACACTGCCCACACACTGCCCACACACTGCCCACACACTGCCCACACACTGCCCTCACACTGCCCACACACTGCCCACACACTGCCCACACACTGCCCGCACACTGCCCTCACACTGCCCACACACTGCTCTCACACTGCCCACACACTGCCCACACACTGCCCACACACTGCCCTCACACTGCCCTCACACTGCCCACACACTGCCCACACACTGCCCTCACACTGCCCACACACTGCCCACACACTGCCCACACACTGCCCTCACACTGCCCACACACTGCCCTCACACTGCCCTCACACTGCCCTCACACTGCACACACACTGCCCTCACACTGCCCACACACTGCCCTCACACTGCCCACACACTGCCCGCACACTGCCCTCACACTGCCCACACACTGTCCGCAAACTGCCCACACACTGCCCACACACTGCCCACACACTGTCCGCAAACTGCCCGCACACTGCCCACACACTGTCCGCAAACTGCCCTCACACTGCCCACAAACTGCCCACACACTGCCCACACACTGCCCACACACTGTCCGCAAACTGCCCACACACTGCCCACTCACTGCCCACACACTGCCCACACACTGCACACACTGCCCGCACACTGCCCACACACTGCCCTCACACTGCCCACACACTGCCCGCACACTGCCCACACACTGCCGTCACACTGCCCACACACTGTCCACACACTGCCCACACACTGCCCTCACACTGCCCACACACTGTCCAAACTCTGTCAGCAAACTGCCCAAACACTGCCCACACACTGCCCACACACTGTCCACACACTGCTCACACACTGCCCACACGCTGCGCTCACACTGCCCACACACTGCTCACACACTGTCCACACACTGCCCTCACACTGCCCAAACTCTGTCAGCAAACTGCCCAAACACTGCCCACACACTGTCCACACACTGCTCACACACTGCCCACACACTGCCCACACACTGCCCACACACTGCCCACACACTGCCCTCACACTGCCCACACACTGCCCGCACACTGCCCAAACACTGCCCTCACACTGCCCTCACACTGCCCAAACTCTGTCAGCAATCTGCCCAAACACTGCCCACACACTGTCCACACACTGCTCACACACTGCCCACACACTGCCCACACACTGCCCTCACACTGCCCGCACACTGCCCAAACACTGTCAGCAAACTGCCCACACACTGCCCACACACTGCCCACACACTGCCCTCAAACTGCCCACACACTGCCCTCAAACTGCCCACACACTGCCCACACACTGCCCACACACTGCAAACACACTGCCCTCAAACTGCCCACACACTGCCCTCACACTACCCTCACACTGCCCTCACACTGCCCACACACTGCCCTCACACTGCCCTCACAATGCACTCACACTGCCCACACACTGCCCTCACACTGCCCTCACACTGCCCACACACTGCCCTCACACTGCCCACACACTGCCCTCACACTGCCCTCACACTGCCCACACACTGCCCGCACATTGCCCTCACAATGCACTCACACTGCCCACACACTGCCCGCACACTGCCCTCACACTGCCCACACACTGCCCTCACACTGCCCACACTCTGCCCTCACACTGCCCTTACAATGCACTCACACTGCACTCACACTGCCCACACACTGCCCACACACATGCCCTCACACTGCCCTCACACTGCCCACACACTGCCCACACACTGCCCGCACACTGCCCTCACACTGCCCACATACTGCCCACACACTGCCCACACACTGCCCACACACTGCCCTCACACTGACCACACACTGCCCTCACACTGCCCACACACTTCCCTCACACTGCCCTCACACTGCCCACACACTGCCCACACACTGCCCACACACTGCCCTCAAGCTGCCCACACACTGCCCTCACACTGCCCTCACACTGCCCTCACACTGCCCTCACACTGCATTCACACTGCCCTCACACTGCCCACACACTGCCCTCACACTGCCCACACACTTCCCTCACACTGCCCTCACACTGCCCACACACTGCCCACACACTGCCCACACACTGCCCTCACACTGCCCACACACTGCCCTCACACTGCCCTCACACTGCCCTCACACTGCCCACACACTTCCATCACAATGCACTCACACTGCCCACACACTGCCCACACACTGCCCGCACACTGCCCTCACACTGCCCACACACTGCCCTCACACTGCCCACACACTGCACTCACACTGCCCACACACTGCCCTCACACTGCCCTCACACTGCCCTCACACTGCCCTCACACTGCCCTCACACTGCCCACACACTGCCCACACACTGCCCTCACACTGCCCTCACACTGCCCACACACTGCCCACACACTGCCTGCACACTGCCCTCACACTGCCCACACACTGCCCTCACACTGCCCACACACTGCCCACACACTGCCCACACACTGCCCTCACACTGCCCTCACACTGCCCACACACTGCCCACACACTGCCCGCACACTGCCCTCACACTGCCCACACACTGCCCTTAAACTGCCCACACACTGCCCTCACACTGCCCACACACTGCCCACACACTGCCCACACACACTGCCCTCACACTGCCCTCTCACTGCCCTCACAATGCACTCACACTGCCCTCACACTGCCCTCACACTGCCATCACACTGCTTTCACACTGCCCTCACACTGCCCACACACTGCACTCACACTGCCCTCACACTGCCCTCACACTGTCCTCACACTGCTTTCACACTGCCCTCACACTGCCCACACACTGCCCACACACTGCCCTCACACTGCCCACACACTGCCCTCACACTGCCCTCACACTGCCCACACACTGCCCACACACTGCCCTCACACTGCCCACACACTGCCCTCACACTGCCCACACACTGCCCACACACTGACCTCACACTGCCCACACACTGCCCTCACACTGACCTCACACTGCCCTCACAATGCACTCACACTGCCCTCACACTGACCACACAATGTCCACACACTGCCCACACACTGCCCTCACACTGCCCTCACACTGCCCACACACTGCCCACACACTGCCCTCACACTGCCCTCACACTGCCCTCACACTGCCCACACACTGCCCTCACACTGCCCTCACACTGCCCGCACACTGCCCTCACACTGCCCACACACTGCCCACACACTGCCCTCACACTGCCCTCACACTGCTTTCACACTGCCCTCACACTGCCCGCACACTGCCCACATACTGCCCTCACACTGCCCGCACACTGCCCGCAAACTGTCCACACACTGCCCACACACTGCCCTCACACTGCCCTCACACTGCCCACACACTGCCCTCACACTGCCCTCACAGTGCCCACAGACTGCCCACACACTGCCCTCACACTGCCCTCACACTGCACTCACACTGCCCTCACACTGCCCAAACTCTGTCCGCAAACTGCCCACACACTGCCCACACACTGCCCACACACTGTCCGCAAACTGCCCGCACACTGCCCACACACTGTCCGCAAACTGCCCACACACTGCCCACAAACTGCCCACACACTGCCCACACACTGCCCACACACTGTCCGCAAACTGCCCACACACTGCCCACTCACTGCCCACACACTGCCGACACACTGCCCACATACTGTCCGCAAACTGCCCACACACTGCACACACTGCCCGCACACTGTCCACACGCTGCCCACACACTGCCCTCTCACTGTCCACACAATGCCCACACACTGCCCGCACACTGCCCACACACTGCCCACACACTGCCCAAACACTGTCTGCAAACTGCCCACACACTGCCCACACACTGCCCACACACTGTCAGCAAACTGCACACACACTGTCCTCACACTGCCCACACACTGTCTGCAAACTGACCACACACTGCCCACACACTGCCCACACACTGCCCACACACTGCCCTCACACTGCCCACACACTGCCCTCACACTGCCCTCACACTGCCCTCACACTGCCCACACACTGCCCTCACACTGACCACACACTTCCCTCACACTGCCCTCACACTGCCCACACACTGCCCACACACTGCCCAAACACTGCCCTCACACTGCCCACACACTGCCCACACACTGCCCACACACTGCCCACACACTGCCCACACACTGCCCACACACTGCCCTCACACTGCCCACACACTGACCTCACACTGCCCTCACACTGCCCTCACACTGCCCACATACTGCCCTCACACTGACCACACACTTCCCTCACACTGCCCTCACACTGCCCACACACTGCCCACACACTGCCCAAACACTGCCCTCACACTGCCCACACAATGCCCTCACACTGCCCTCACACTGCCCTCACACTGTCCACACACTGCCCACACAATGCCCGCACACTGCCCACACACTGCCCTCACACTGCCCACACACTTCCCTCACACTGCCCTCACACTGCCCACACACTGCCCACACACTGCCCACACACTGCCCTCACACTGCCCACACACTGCCCTCACACTGCCCTCACACTGCCCTCACACTGCCCACACACTGCCCTCACACTGCCCTCACAATGCACTCACACTGCCCACACACCGCCCACACACTGCCCACACACTGTCCTCACACTGTCCACACACTGCCCACACACTGCCCGCACACTGCCCTCACACTGCCCACACACTGCCCTCACACTGCCCACACACTGCACTCACACTGCCCACACACTGCCCACACACTGCCCACACACTGCCCTCACACACTGCCCTCACACACTGCCCTCACACTGCCCACACACTGCCCACACACTGCCCACACACTGCCCACACACTGCCCTCACACTGCCCACACACTGCCCTCACACTGCCCTCACACTGTCCTCACACTGCCCACACACTGTCCACACACACTGCCCACACACTGCCCTCACACTGCCCTCACACTGCCCACACACTGCCCACACACTGCCCTCACACTGCCCTCACAATGCACTCACACTGCCCACACACTGCCCACACACTGCCCGCACACTGCCATCACACTGCCCACACACTGCCCTCACACTGCCCACACACTGCACTCACACTGCCCACACACTGCCCTCACACTGCCCTCACACTGCCCTCACACTGCCCACACACTGCCCTCACACTGCCCTCACACAGCCCACACACTGCCCACACACTGCTCTCACACTGCCCACACACTGCCCAAACACTGCCCTCACACTTCCCTCACACTGCCCTCACACTGCCCACACACTGCCCACACACTGCCCTCACACTGCCCACACACTGCCCTCACACTGCCCTCACAATGCACTCACACTGCCCTCACACTGACCACACAATGTCCACACACTGCCCACACACTGCCCTCACACTGCCCTCACACTGCCCTCACACTGCCCTCACACTGTCCTCACACTGTCCTCACACTGCCCACACACTGCCCACACACTGCCCACACACTGCCCACACACTGCCCTCACACTGCCCACACACTGCCCACACACTGCCCTCACACTTCCCTCACACTGCCCTCCCACTGCCCTCACACTGCCCACACACTGCCCACACACTGCCCACACACTGCCCACACACTGCCCTCACACACTGCCCACACACTGCCCACACACTGCCCTCACACTTCCCTCACACTGCCCTCACACTGCCCTCACACTGCCCACACACTGCCCTCACACTGCCCACACACTGCCCTCACACTGCCCTCACACTGCCCACACACTGCCCACACACTGCCCTCACACTGCACACACACTGCCCACACACTGCCCTCACACTGCCCTCACACTGCCCACAAACTGCCCTCACACTGCCCAAACACTGCCCACACACTGACCTCACACTGCCCACACACTGCCCTCACACTGCCCTCACACTGCCCTCACAATGCACTCACACTGCCCTCACACTGACCACACAATGTCCACACACTGCCCACACACTGCCCTCACACTGCCCTCACACTGCCCACACACTGCCCACACACTGCCCTCACACTGCCCTCACACTGCCCTCACACTGCCCTCACACTGCCCTCACACTGCCCTCACACTGCCCTCACACTGTCCACACACTGCCCTCACACTGCCCTCACACTGCCCGCACACTGCACTCACACTGCCCACACACTGCCCTCACACTGCCCACACACTGCCCTCACACTGCCCTCACACTGCTTTCACACTGCCCTCACACTGCCCGCACACTGCCCACATACTGCCCTCACACTGCCCTCAGACTGCCCTCACACTGCACACACACTGCCCACACATTGCCCACACACTTCCCTCACACTGCCCTCACACTGCCCACACACTTCCCTCACTCTGCCCACACACTGCCCACACACTGCCCACACACTGCCCACACACTGCCCACACACTTCCCTCACACTGCCCTCACACTGCCCTCACACTGCCCTCACACTGCCCTCACACTGTCCTCACACTGCCCTCACACGGCCCACACACTGCCCACACACTGTCCACACACACTTCCCACACACTGCCCACACACTGCCCTCACACTGCCCTCACACTGCTCACACACTGCCCTCACACTGCCCTCACACTGCCCACACACTGCCCTCACACTGCCCACACACTGTCCACACACACTTCCCACACACTGCCCACACACTGCCCTCACACTGCCCTCACACTGCTCACACACTGCCCTCACACTGCCCTCACACTGCCCACACACTGCCCTCACACTGCCCACACACTGCCCACACACTGCCCTCACACTGCCCACACACTGCCCTCACACTGCCCACAAACTGCCCACACACTGCCCTCACACACTGCCCTCACACTGCCCACACACTGCCCACACACTGCCCACACACTGCCCTCACACTGCCCACACACTGCCCACACACTGCCCACACACTGCCCTCACACTGCCCATACACTGCCCACACACTGCCCACACACTGCCCTCACACTGCCCACACACTGCCCTCACACACTGCCCTCACACCCTGCCCTCACACACTGCCCTCACACTGCCCACACACTGCCCACACACTTCCCACACACTGCCCACACACTGCCCTCACACTGCCCTCACACTGCCCTCACACTGCCCACACACTGCCCACACACTGCCCTCACACTGCCCTCACACTGCCCGCACACTGCCCACACACTGCCCACACACTGCCCACACACTGCCCACACACTGCCCTCACACTGCCCACACACTGCCCACACACTGCCCACACACTGCCCGCACACTGCCCTCACACTGCCCACACACTGCTCTCACACTGCCCACACACTGCCCACACACTGCCCACACACTGCCCTCACACTGCCCTCACACTGCCCACACACTGCCCACACACTGCCCTCACACTGCCCACACACTGCCCACACACTGCCCACACACTGCCCTCACACTGCCCACACACTGCCCTCACACTGCCCTCACACTGCCCTCACACTGCACACACACTGCCCTCACACTGCCCACACACTGCCCTCACACTGCCCACACACTGCCCGCACACTGCCCTCACACTGCCCACACACTGTCCGCAAACTGCCCACACACTGCCCACACACTGCCCACACACTGTCCGCAAACTGCCCGCACACTGCCCACACACTGTCCGCAAACTGCCCTCACACTGCCCACAAACTGCCAACACACTGCCCACACACTGCCCACACACTGTCCGCAAACTGCCCACACACTGCCCACTCACTGCCCACACACTGCCCACACACTGCACACACTGCCCGCACACTGCCCACACACTGCCCTCACACTGCCCACACACTGCCCGCACACTGCCCACACACTGCCCTCACACTGCCCACACACTGTCCACACACTGCCCACACACTGCCCTCACACTGCCCACACACTGTCCAAACTCTGTCAGCAAACTGCCCAAACACTGCCCACACACTGCCCACACACTGTCCACACACTGCTCACACACTGCCCACACGCTGCGCTCACACTGCCCACACACTGCTCACACACTGCCCACACACTGCCCTCACACTGACCACACACTGCCCACACACTGCCCTCACACTGTCCACACACTGCCCTCACACTGCCCAAACTCTGTCAGCAAACTGCCCAAACACTGCCCACACACTGTCCACACACTGCTCACACACTGCCCACACACTGCCCACACACTGCCCACACACTGCCCACACACTGCCCTCACACTACCCACACACTGCCCGCACACTGCCCAAACACTGCCCTCACACTGCCCTCACACTGCCCAAACTCTGTCAGCAATCTGCCCAAACACTGCCCACACACTGTCCACACACTGCTCACACACTGCCCACACACTGCCCACACACTGCCCTCACACTGCCCGCACACTGCCCAAACACTGTCAGCAAACTGCCCACACACTGCCCACACACTGCCCACACACTGCCCTCAAACTGCCCACACACTGCCCTCAAACTGCCCACACACTGCCCACACACTGCCCACACACTGCAAACACACTGCCCTCACACTGCCCACACACTGCCCTCACACTACCCTCACACTGCCCTCACACTGCCCACACACTGCCCTCACACTGCCCTCACAATGCACTCACACTGCCCACACACTGCCCTCACACTGCCCTCACACTGCCCACACACTGCCCTCACACTGCCCACACACTGCCCTCACACTGCCCTCACACTGCCCACACACTGCCCGCACATTGCCCTCACAATGCACTCACACTGCCCACACACTGCCCGCACACTGCCCTCACACTGCCCACACACTGCCCTCACACTGCCCACACTCTGCCCTCACACTGCCCTTACAATGCACTCACACTGCACTCACACTGCCCACACACTGCCCACACACATGCCCTCACACTGCCCTCACACTGCCCACACACTGCCCACACACTGCCCGCACACTGCCCTCACACTGCCCACATACTGCCCACACACTGCCCACACACTGCCCACACACTGCCCTCACACTGACCACACACTGCCCTCACACTGCCCACACACTTCCCTCACACTGCCCTCACACTGCCCACACACTGCCCACACACTGCCCACACACTGCCCTCAAGCTGCCCACACACTGCCCTCACACTGCCCTCACACTGCCCTCACACTGCCCTCACACTGCATTCACACTGCCCTCACACTGCCCACACACTGCCCTCACACTGCCCACACACTTCCCTCACACTGCCCTCACACTGCCCACACACTGCCCACACACTGCCCACACACTGCCCTCACACTGCCCACACACTGCCCTCACACTGCCCTCACACTGCCCTCACACTGCCCACACACTTCCATCACAATGCACTCACACTGCCCACACACTGCCCACACACTGCCCGCACACTGCCCTCACACTGCCCACACACTGCCCTCACACTGCCCACACACTGCACTCACACTGCCCACACACTGCCCTCACACTGCCCTCACACTGCCCTCACACTGCCCTCACACTGCCCTCACACTGCCCACACACTGCCCACACACTGCCCTCACACTGCCCTCACACTGCCCACACACTGCCCACACACTGCCTGCACACTGCCCTCACACTGCCCACACACTGCCCTCACACTGCCCACACACTGCCCACACACTGCCCACACACTGCCCTCACACTGCCCTCACACTGCCCACACACTGCCCACACACTGCCCGCACACTGCCCTCACACTGCCCACACACTGCCCTTAAACTGCCCACACACTGCCCTCACACTGCCCACACACTGCCCACACACTGCCCACACACACTGCCCTCACACTGCCCTCTCACTGCCCTCACAATGCACTCACACTGCCCTCACACTGCCCTCACACTGCCATCACACTGCTTTCACACTGCCCTCACACTGCCCACACACTGCACTCACACTGCCCTCACACTGCCCTCACACTGTCCTCACACTGCTTTCACACTGCCCTCACACTGCCCACACACTGCCCACACACTGCCCTCACACTGCCCACACACTGCCCTCACACTGCCCTCACACTGCCCACACACTGCCCACACACTGCCCTCACACTGCCCACACACTGCCCTCACACTGCCCACACACTGCCCACACACTGACCTCACACTGCCCACACACTGCCCTCACACTGACCTCACACTGCCCTCACAATGCACTCACACTGCCCTCACACTGACCACACAATGTCCACACACTGCCCACACACTGCCCTCACACTGCCCTCACACTGCCCACACACTGCCCTCACACTGCCCTCACACTGCCCGCACACTGCCCTCACACTGCCCACACACTGCCCACACACTGCCCTCACACTGCCCTCACACTGCTTTCACACTGCCCTCACACTGCCCGCACACTGCCCACATACTGCCCTCACACTGCCCGCACACTGCCCGCAAACTGCCCACACACTGCCCACACACTGCCCTCACACTGCCCTCACACTGCCCACACACTGCCCTCACACTGCCCTCACAGTGCCCACAGACTGCCCACACACTGCCCTCACACTGCCCTCACACTGCACTCACACTGCCCTCACACTGCCCAAACTCTGTCCGCAAACTGCCCACACACTGCCCACACACTGCCCACACACTGTCCGCAAACTGCCCGCACACTGCCCACACACTGTCCGCAAACTGCCCACACACTGCCCACAAACTGCCCACACACTGCCCACACACTGCCCACACACTGTCCGCAAACTGCCCACACACTGCCCACTCACTGCCCACACACTGCCGACACACTGCCCACATACTGTCCGCAAACTGCCCACACACTGCACACACTGCCCGCACACTGTCCACACGCTGCCCACACACTGCCCTCTCACTGTCCACACAATGCCCACACACTGCCCGCACACTGCCCACACACTGCCCACACACTGCCCAAACACTGTCTGCAAACTGCCCACACACTGCCCACACACTGCCCACACACTGTCCGCAAACTGCACACACACTGTCCTCACACTGCCCACACACTGTCTGCAAACTGACCACACACTGCCCACACACTGCCCACACACTGCCCACACACTGCCCTCACACTGCCCACACACTGCCCTCACACTGCCCTCACACTGCCCTCACACTGCCCACACACTGCACTCACACTGACCACACACTTCCCTCACACTGCCCTCACACTGCCCACACACTGCCCACACACTGCCCAAACACTGCCCTCACACTGCCCACACACTGCCCACACACTGCCCACACACTGCCCACACACTGCCCACACACTGCCCTCACACTGCCCACACACTGACCTCACACTGCCCTCACACTGCCCTCACACTGCCCACATACTGCCCTCACACTGACCACACACTTCCCTCACACTGCCCTCACACTGCCCACACACTGCCCACACACTGCCCAAACACTGCCCTCACACTGCCCACACACTGCCCTCACACTGCCCTCACACTGCCCTCACACTGTCCACACACTGCCCACACAATGCCCGCACACTGCCCACACACTGCCCTCACACTGCCCATACACTTCCCTCACACTGCCCTCACACTGCCCACACACTGCCCACACACTGCCCACACACTGCCCTCACACTGCCCACACACTGCCCTCACACTGCCCTCACACTGCCCTCACACTGCCCACACACTGCCCTCACACTGCCCTCACAATGCACTCACACTGCCCACACACCGCCCACACACTGCCCACACACTGTCCTCACACTGTCCACACACTGCCCACACACTGCCCGCACACTGCCCTCACACTGCCCTCACACTGCCCACACACTGCCCTCACACTGCACTCACACTGCCCACACACTGCCCACACACTGCCCTCACACACTGCCCTCACACACTGCCCTCACACTGCCCACACACTGCCCACACACTGCCCACACACTGCCCACACACTGCCCTCACACTGCCCTCACACTGCCCACACACTTCCCTCACAATGCACTCACACTGCCCACACACTGCCCACACACTGCCCGCACACTGCCCTCACACTGCCCACACACTGCCCTCACACTGCCCACACACTGCACTCACACTGCCCACACACTGCCCTCACACTGCCCTCACACTGCCCTCACACTGCCCACACACTGCCCTCACACTGCCCTCACACTGCCCACACACTGCCCACACACTGCCCTCACACTGCCCTCTCACTGCCCACACACTGCCCACACACTGCCTGCACACTGCCCTCACACTGCCCACACACTGCCCTCACACTGCCCACACACTGCCCACACACTGCCCACACACTGCCCTCACACTGCCCTCACACTGCCCACACACTGCCCACACACTGCCCGCACACTGCCCTCACACTGCCCACACACTGCCCTCAAGCTGCCCACACACTGCCCTCACACTGCCCACACACTGCCCACACACTGCCCACACACACTGCCCTCACACTGCCCTCTCACTGCCCTCACAATGCACTCACACTGCCCTCACACTGCCCTCACACTGCCCTCACACTGCTTTCACACTGCCCTCACACTGCCCACACACTGCCCTCACACTGCCCTCACACTGCCCTCACACTGTCCTCACACTGCTTTCACACTGACCTCACACTGCCCACACACTGCCCACACACTGCCCTCACACTGCCCACACACTGCCCTCACACTGCCCTCACACTGCCCACACACTGCCCACACACTGCCCTCACACTGCCCACACACTGCCCTCACACTGCCCACACACTGCCCACACACTGACCTCACACTGCCCACACACTGCCCTCACACTGCCCTCACACTGCCCTCACAATGCACTCACACTGCCCTCACACTGACCACACAATGTCCACACACTGCCCACACACTGCCCTCACACTGCCCTCACACTGCCCACACACTGCCCACACACTGCCCTCACACTGCCCTCACACTGCCCTCACACTGCCCACACACTGCCCTCACACTGCCCTCACACTGCCCGCACACTGCCCTCACACTGCCCACACACTGCCCACACACTGCCCTCACACTGCCCTCACACTGCTTTCACACTGCCCTCACACTGCCCGCACACTGCCCACATACTGCCCTCACACTGCCCGCACACTGCCCGCAAACTGCCCACACACTGCCCACACACTGCCCTCACACTGCCCTCACACTGCCCACACACTGCCCTCACACTGCCCTCACAGTGCCCACAGACTGCCCACACACTGCCCTCACACTGCCCACACATTGCCCACTCACTGCCCACACACTGCCGACACACTGCCCACATACTGTCCGCAAACTGCCCACACACTGCACACACTGCCCGCACACTGTCCACACGCTGCCCACACACTGCCCTCTCACTGTCCACACAATGCCCACACACTGCCCGCACACTGCCCACACACTGCCCACACACTGCCCAAACACTGTCTGCAAACTGCCCACACACTGCCCACACACTGCCCACACACTGTACGCAAACTGCACACACACTGTCCTCACACTGCCCACACACTGTCTGCAAACTGACCACACACTGCCCACACACTGCCCACACACTGCCCACACACTGCCCACACACTGCCCTCACACTGCCCACACACTGCCCTCACACTGCCCTCACACTGCCCTCACACTGCCCACACACTGCCCTCACACTGACCACACACTTCCCTCACACTGCCCTCACACTGCCCACACACTGCCCACACACTGCCCAAACACTGCCCTCACACTGCCCACACACTGCCCACACACTGCCCACACACTGCCCACACACTGCCCACACACTGCCCACACACTGCCCTCACACTGCCCACACACTGCCCTCACACTGCCCTCACACTGCCCTCACACTGCCCACACACTGCCCTCACACTGACCACACACTTCCCTCACACTGCCCTCACACTGCCCACACACTGCCCACACACTGCCCAAACACTGCCCTCACACTGCCCACACACTGCCCTCACACTGCCCTCACACTGCCCTCACACTGTCCACACACTGCCCACACAATGCCCGCACACTGCCCACACACTGCCCTCACACTGCCCACACACTTCCCTCACACTGCCCTCACACTGCCCACACACTGCCCACACACTGCCCACACACTGCCCTCACACTGCCCACACACTGCCCTCACACTGCCCTCACACTGCCCTCACACTGCCCACACACTGCCCTCACACTGCCCTCACAATGCACTCACACTGCCCACACACTGCCCACACACTGTCCTCACACTGTCCACACACTGCCCACACACTGCCCGCACACTGCCCTCACACTGCCCACACACTGCCCTCACACTGCCCACACACTGCACTCACACTGCCCACACACTGCCCTCACACTGCCCTCACACTGCCCTCACACTGCCCACACACTGCCCTCACACTGCCCTCACACTGCCCACACACTGCCCTCACACTGCCCTCACACTGCCCACACACTGCCCACACACTGCCCGCACACTGCCCTCACACTGCCCACACACTGCGCTCACACTGCCCACACACTGCCCACACACTGCCCTCACACTGCCCTCACACTGCCCACACACTGTCCACACACTGCACGCACACTGCCCTCACACTGCCCACACACTGTCCACACACTGCACGCACACTGCCCTCACACTGCCCACACACTGCCCTCACACTGCCCACACACTGCCCTCACACTGCCCTCACACTGCCCACACACTGCCCTCACACTGACCACACACTTCCCTCACACTGCCCTCACACTGCCCACACACTGCCCACACACTGCCCAAACACTGCCCTCACACTGCCCACACACTGCCCTCACACTGCCCTCACACTGCCCTCACACTGTCCACACACTGCCCACACAATGCCCGCACACTGCCCACACACTGCCCTCACACTGCCCACACACTTCCCTCACACTGCCCTCACACTGCCCACACACTGCCCACACACTGCCCACACACTGCCCTCACACTGCCCACACACTGCCCTCACACTGCCCTCACACTGCCCACACACTGCCCTCACACTGCCCTCACAATGCACTCACACTGCCCACACACCGCCCACACACTGCCCACACACTGTCCTCACACTGTCCACACACTGCCCACACACTGCCCGCACACTGCCCTCACACTGCCCACACACTGCCCTCACACTGCCCACACACTGCACTCACACTGCCCACACACTGCCCTCACACTGCCCTCACACTGCCCTCACACTGCCCACACACTGCCCTCACACTGCCCTCACACTGCCCACACACTGCCCTCACACTGCCCTCACACTGCCAACACACTGCCCACACACTGCCCGCACACTGCCCTCACACTGCCCACACACTGCGCTCACACTGCCCACACACTGCCCACACACTGCCCTCACACTGCCCTCACACTGCCCACACACTGTCCACACACTGCACGCACACTGCCCTCACACTGCCCACACACTGCCCTCACACTGCCCACACACTGCCCTCACACTGCCCTCACACTGCCCACACACTGCCCTCACACTGCCCACACACTGCCCGCACACTGCCCTCACACTGCCCACACACTGCCCTCACACTGCCCACACACTGCCATCACACTGCCCTCACAATGCACTCACACTGCCCTCACACTGACCACACAATGTCCACACACTGCCCACACACTGCCCTCACACTGCCCTCACACTGCCCTCACACTGCCCTCACACTGTCCTCACACTGCTTTCATACTGCCCTCACACTGCCCACGCACTGCCCACACACTGCCAACACACTGCCCTCACACTGCCCTCACACTGCCCACACACTGCCCACACACTGCCCTCACACTGCCCTCACACTGCCCGCACACTGCCCTCACACTGCCCACACACTGCCCACACACTGGCCTCACACTGCCCACACACTGCCGTCACACTGCCCTCACACTGCCCTCACAATGCACTCACACTGCCCTCACACTTCCCACACACTGCCCTCACACTGCCCTCACACTGCCCACACACTTCCCTCACACTGCCCTCACACTGCCCTCACACTGCCCTCACACTGCCCTCACACTGCCCACACACTTCCCTCACACTGCCCTCACACTGCCCTCACACTGCCCTCACACTGCCCACACACTGCCCTCACACTGCCCTCACACTGCCCACACACTTCCCTCACACTGCCCTCACACTGCCCTCACACTGCCCACACACTGCCCACACACTGCCCTCACACTGCCCTCACACTGCCCGCACACTGCCCACACACTGCCCACACACTGCCCACACACTGCCCACACACTTCCCACACACTGCCCACACACTGCCCTCACACTGCCCTCTCACTTCCCTCACACTGCCCTCACACTGCCCTCACACTGCCCACACACTGTCCACGCACACTGCCCACACACGGCCCACACACTGCCCACACACTGCCCTCACACTGCCCTCACACTGCACTCACACTGCCCACACACTGCCCACACACCGCCCACACACTGCCCTCACACTGCCCTCACACTGCCCACACACTGCCCACACACTGCCCTCACACTGCCCACACACTGCCCTCACACACTGCCCTCACACTGCCCACACACTGCCCACACACTGCCCTCACACTGCCCACACACTGACCACACACTGCCCTCACACTGCCCACACACTGCCCACACACTGCCCACACACTGCCCTCACACTGCCCACACACTGCCCACACACTGCCCTCACACACTGCCCTCACACACTGCCCTCACACTGCCCACACACTGCCCACACACTGCCCACACACTGCCCTCACACTGCCCACACACTGCCCACACACTGCCCTCACACTGCCCACACACTGCCCACACACTGCCCACACACTGCCCACACACTGCCCACACACTGCCCTCACACTGCCCTCACACTTCCATCACACTGCCCGCACACTGCCCACACACTGCCCACACACTGCCCACACACTGCCCTCACACTGCCCTCACACTGCCCTCACACTGCCCAAACACTGCCCACACACTGCCCACACACCGCCCACACACTGCCCTCACACACTGCCCTCACACTGCCCTCACACTGCCCTCACACTGCCCGCACACTTCCCTCACACTGCCCGCACACTGCCCACACACTGCCCACACACTGCCCACACACTTCCCACACACTGCCCACACACTGCCCTCACACTGCCCACACACTGCCCACACGCTGCCCACACACTGCCCTCACACTGCCCACACACTGCCCACACACTGCCCACACACTGCCCTCACACTGCCCTCACACTGCCCACACACTGCCCACACACTGCCCTCACACACTGCCCTCACACTGCCCACACACTGCCCTCACACTGACCACACAATGTCCACACACTGCCCTCACACTGCCCACACACTGCCCACACACTGCCCACACACTGCCCACACACTGCCCACACACTGCCCACACACTTCCCACACACTGCCCTCACACTGACCACACAATGTCCACACACTGCCCTCACACTGCCCACACACTGCCCTCACTCTGCCCACACGCTGCCCTCACACTGCCCACACACTGCCCATACACTGCCCACACACTGCCCTCACACTGCCCACACACTGCCCTCACACTGCCCTCACACTGCCCACACACTGCCCACACACTGCCCGCACACTGCCCTCACACTGCCCACACACTGCCCTCACACTGACCACACAATGTCCACACACTGCCCTCACACTGCCCACACACTGCCCACACACTGCCCACACACTGCCCACACACTGCCCACACACTGCCCACACACTGCCCACACACTGATCACACACTGCCCACACACTGCCCTCACACTGACAACACAATGTCCTCACTCTGCCCACACACTGCCCACACACTGCACTCACACTGCCCTCACAATGCCCTCACACTGCCCTCACACTGACCACACAATGTCCTCACTCTGCCCACACGCTGCCCTCACACTGCCCACACACTGCCCTCACACTGTCCACACACTGTCAGCAAACTGCCCACACACTGCCCGCACACGGCCCACACACTGCCCACACACGGCCCACACACTGCCCACACACTGCCCACACACTGCCCTCACACTGATCACACACTGCCCTCACACTGCCCTCACACTGCCCACACACTGCCCACACACTGCCCACACACTGCCCACACACTGCCCTCACACACTGCCCTCACACTGCCCTCACACTGCCCTCACACTGACCACACACTGCCCACACACTGCCCACATACTGCCCTCACACTGCCCACACACTGCCCACACACTGCCCACACACTGCCCTCACACTGCCCACACACTGCCCTCACACACTGCCATCACACACTGCCCTCACACTGCCCACACACTGCCCACACACTGCCCACACACTGCCCACAAACTGCCCTCACACTGCCCACACACTGCCCACACACTGCCCTCACACTGCCCACACACTGCCCACACACTGCCCACACACTGCCCACACACTGCCCACACACTGCCCTCACACTGCCCACACACTGCCCTCACACTGCCCTCACACACTGACCACACACTGCCCACACACTGCCCTCACACTGCCCACACACTGCCCACACACTGCCCTCACACACTGCCCTCACACACTGCCCACACACTGCCCTCACACTGCCCTCACACTGCCCGCACACTGCCCACACACTGCCCACACACTGCCCACACACTTCCCACACACTGCCCACACACTGCCCACACACTGCCCACACACTGCCCTCACACTGCCCTCACACTGCCCACACACTGCCCTCACACTGCCCTCACACTGCCCACACACTGCCCTCACACTGCCCACACACTGTCCACACACTGCCCTCACACTGACCACACAATGTCCACACACTGCCCTCACACTGCCCACACACTGCACTCACACTGCCCTCACAATGCCCTCACACTGCCCTCACACTGACCACACAATGTCCTCACACTGCCCACACGCTGCCCTCACACTGCCCACACACTGCACTCACACTGTCCACACACTGTCAGCAAACTGCCCACACACTGCCCGCACACGGCCCACACACTGCCCACACACGGCCCACACACTGCCCACACACTGCCCACACACTGCCCTCACACTGATCACACACTGCCCTCACACTGCCCTCACACTGCCCACACACTGCCCACACACTGCCCTCACACTGCCCTCACACTGCACTCACACTGCCCTCACATGCCCAAACTCTGTCAGCAAACTGCCCACACACTGCCCTCACACTGTCCGCATACTGCCCACACACTGCCCTCACACTGCCCACACACTGCCCGCACACTGTCCTCACACACTGCCCTCACACTGCCCACACACTGCCCACACACTGCCCACACACTGCCCTCACACTGCCCACACACTGCCCACACACTGCCCACACACTGCCCTCACACTGCCCACACACTGCCCACACACTGCCCACACACTGCCCTCACACTGCCGACACACTGCCCACACACTGCCCTCACACACTGCCCTCACACACTGCCCTCACACACTGCCCTCACACTGCCCACACACTGCCCACACACTGCCCACACACTGCCCTCACACTGCCCTCACACTGCCCTCACACTGCCCACACACTGCCCACACACTGCCCTCACACTGCCCTCACACTGCCCGCACACTGCCCACACACTGCCCACACACTGCCCACACACTTCCCACACACTGCCCACACACTGCCCACACACTTCCCACACACTGCCCACACACTGCCCTCTCACTTCCCTCACACTGCCCTCACACTGCCCTCAAACTGCCCACACACTGTCCACACACACTGCCCACACACTGCCCACACACTGCTCTCACACTGCCCACACACTGCCCACACACTGCCCACACACTGCCCTCACACTGCCCACACACAGCCCACACACTGCCATCACACTGCCCACACAGTGCCCACACACTGCCCTCACACTGCCCACACACTGCCCACACACTGCCCACACACTGACCACACACTGCCCACACACTGCCCTCACACTGCCCACACACTGCCCACACACTGCCCACACACTGCCCACACACTGCCCTCACACTGCCCACACACTGCCCACACACTGCCCTCACACACTGCCCTCACACACTGCCCTCACACTGCCCACACACTGCCCACACACTGCCCACACACTGCCCACACACTGCCCTCACACTGCCCACACACTGCCCACACACTGCCCTCACACTGCCCACACACTGCCCACACACTGCCCACACACTGCCCTCACACTGCCCTCACACACTGCCCACACACTGCCCACACACTGCCCACACACTGCCCTCACACTGCCCACACACTGCCCACACACTGCCCTCACACACTGCCCTCACACACTGCCCACACACTGCCCACACACTGCCCACACACTGCCCTCACACTGCCCTCACACTTCCATCACACTGCCCGCACACTGCCCACACACTGCCCACACACTGCCCACACACTGCCCTCACACTGCCCTCACACTGCCCTCACACTGCCCAAACACTGCCCACACACTGCCCACACACCGCCCACACACTGCCCTCACACACTGCCCTCACACTGCCCTCACACTGCCCTCACACTGCCCGCACACTTCCCTCACACTGCCCGCACACTGCCCACACACTGCCCACACACTGCCCACACACTTCCCACACACTGCCCACACACTGCCCTCACACTGCCCACACACTGCCCACACGCTGCCCACACACTGCCCTCACACTGCCCACACACTGCCCACACACTGCCCACACACTGCCCTCACACTGCCCTCACACTGCCCACACACTGCCCACACACTGCCCTCACACACTGCCCTCACACTGCCCACACACTGCCCTCACACTGACCACACAATGTCCACACACTGCCCTCACACTGCCCACACACTGCCCACACACTGCCCACACACTGCCCACACACTGCCCACACACTTCCCACACACTGCCCTCACACTGACCACACAATGTCCACACACTGCCCTCACACTGCCCACACACTGCCCTCACTCTGCCCACACGCTGCCCTCACACTGCCCACACACTGCCCATACACTGCCCACACACTGCCCTCACACTGCCCACACACTGCCCTCACACTGCCCTCACACTGCCCACACACTGCCCACACACTGCCCGCACACTGCCCTCACACTGCCCACACACTGCCCTCACACTGACCACACAATGTCCACACACTGCCCTCACACTGCCCACACACTGCCCACACACTGCCCACACACTGCCCACACACTGCCCACACACTGCCCACACACTGCCCACACACTGCCCTCACACTGATCACACACTGCCCACACACTGCCCTCACACTGACAACACAATGTCCTCACTCTGCCCACACACTGCCCACACACTGCACTCACACTGCCCTCACAATGCCCTCACACTGCCCTCACACTGACCACACAATGTCCTCACTCTGCCCACACGCTGCCCTCACACTGCCCACACACTGCCCTCACACTGTCCACACACTGTCAGCAAACTGCCCACACACTGCCCGCACACGGCCCACACACTGCCCACACACGGCCCACACACTGCCCACACACTGCCCACACACTGCCCTCACACTGATCACACACTGCCCTCACACTGCCCTCACACTGCCCACACACTGCCCACACACTGCCCACACACTGCCCACACACTGCCCTCACACACTGCCCTCACACTGCCCTCACACTGCCCTCACACTGACCACACACTGCCCACACACTGCCCACACACTGCCCTCACACTGCCCACACACTGCCCACACACTGCCCACACACTGCCCTCACACTGCCCACACACTGCCCTCACACACTGCCATCACACACTGCCCTCACACTGCCCACACACTGCCCACACACTGCCCACACACTGCCCACAAACTGCCCTCACACTGCCCACACACTGCCCACACACTGCCCTCACACTGCCCACACACTGCCCACACACTGCCCACACACTGCCCACACACTGCCCACACACTGCCCTCACACTGCCCACACACTGCCCTCACACTGCCCTCACACACTGACCACACACTGCCCACACACTGCCCTCACACTGCCCACACACTGCCCACACACTGCCCTCACACACTGCCCTCACACACTGCCCACACACTGCCCTCACACTGCCCTCACACTGCCCGCACACTGCCCACACACTGCCCACACACTGCCCACACACTTCCCACACACTGCCCACACACTGCCCACACACTGCCCACACACTGCCCTCACACTGCCCTCACACTGCCCACACACTGCCCTCACACTGCCCTCACACTGCCCACACACTGCCCTCACACTGCCCACACACTGTCCACACACTGCCCTCACACTGACCACACAATGTCCACACACTGCCCTCACACTGCCCAACACACTGCACTCACACTGCCCTCACAATGCCCTCACACTGCCCTCACACTGACCACACAATGTCCTCACACTGCCCACACGCTGCCCTCACACTGCCCACACACTGCACTCACACTGTCCACACACTGTCAGCAAACTGCCCACACACTGCCCGCACACGGCCCACACACTGCCCACACACGGCCCACACACTGCCCACACACTGCCCACACACTGCCCTCACACTGATCACACACTGCCCTCACACTGCCCTCACACTGCCCACACACTGCCCACACACTGCCCTCACACTGCCCTCACACTGCACTCACACTGCCCTCACATGCCCAAACTCTGTCAGCAAACTGCCCACACACTGCCCTCACACTGTCCGCATACTGCCCACACACTGCCCTCACACTGCCCACACACTGCCCGCACACTGTCCTCACACACTGCCCTCACACTGCCCACACACTGCCCACACACTGCCCACACACTGCCCTCACACTGCCCACACACTGCCCACACACTGCCCACACACTGCCCTCACACTGCCCACACACTGCCCACACACTGCCCACACACTGCCCTCACACTGCCGACACACTGCCCACACACTGCCCTCACACACTGCCCTCACACACTGCCCTCACACTGCCCACACACTGCCCACACACTGCCCTCACACTGCCCTCACACTGCCCTCACACTGCCCACACACTGCCCACACACTGCCCACACACTGCCCTCACACTGCCCTCACACTGCCCGCACACTGCCCACACACTGCCCACACACTGCCCACACACTTCCCACACACTGCCCACACACTGCCCACACACTTCCCACACACTGCCCACACACTGCCCTCTCACTTCCCTCACACTGCCCTCACACTGCCCTCAAACTGCCCACACACTGTCCACACACACTGCCCACACACTGCCCACACACTGCTCTCACACTGCCCACACACTGCCCACACACTGCCCACACACTGCCCTCACACTGCCCACACACAGCCCACACACTGCCATCACACTGCCCACACAGTGCCCACACACTGCCCTCACACTGCCCACACACTGCCCACACACTGCCCACACACTGACCACACACTGCCCACACACTGCCCTCACACTGCCCACACACTGCCCACACACTGCCCACACACTGCCCACACACTGCCCTCACACACTGCCCTCACACTGCCCACACACTGCCCTCACACTGACCACACAATGTCCACACACTGCCCTCACACTGCCCACACACTGCCCACACACTGCCCACACACTGCCCACACACTGCCCACACACTTCCCACACACTGCCCTCACACTGACCACACAATGTCCACACACTGCCCTCACACTGCCCACACACTGCCCTCACTCTGCCCACACGCTGCCCTCACACTGCCCACACACTGCCCATACACTGCCCACACACTGCCCTCACACTGCCCACACACTGCCCTCACACTGCCCTCACACTGCCCACACACTGCCCACACACTGCCCGCACACTGCCCTCACACTGCCCACACACTGCCCTCACACTGACCACACAATGTCCACACACTGCCCTCACACTGCCCACACACTGCCCACACACTGCCCACACACTGCCCACACACTGCCCACACACTGCCCACACACTGCCCACACACTGCCCTCACACTGATCACACACTGCCCACACACTGCCCTCACACTGACAACACAATGTCCTCACTCTGCCCACACACTGCCCACACACTGCACTCACACTGCCCTCACAATGCCCTCACACTGCCCTCACACTGACCACACAATGTCCTCACTCTGCCCACACGCTGCCCTCACACTGCCCACACACTGCCCTCACACTGTCCACACACTGTCAGCAAACTGCCCACACACTGCCCGCACACGGCCCACACACTGCCCACACACGGCCCACACACTGCCCACACACTGCCCACACACTGCCCTCACACTGATCACACACTGCCCTCACACTGCCCTCACACTGCCCACACACTGCCCACACACTGCCCACACACTGCCCACACACTGCCCTCACACACTGCCCTCACACTGCCCTCACACTGCCCTCACACTGACCACACACTGCCCACACACTGCCCACACACTGCCCTCACACTGCCCACACACTGCCCACACACTGCCCACACACTGCCCTCACACTGCCCACACACTGCCCTCACACACTGCCATCACACACTGCCCTCACACTGCCCACACACTGCCCACACACTGCCCACACACTGCCCACAAACTGCCCTCACACTGCCCACACACTGCCCACACACTGCCCTCACACTGCCCACACACTGCCCACACACTGCCCACACACTGCCCACACACTGCCCACACACTGCCCTCACACTGCCCACACACTGCCCTCACACTGCCCTCACACACTGACCACACACTGCCCACACACTGCCCTCACACTGCCCACACACTGCCCACACACTGCCCTCACACACTGCCCTCACACACTGCCCACACACTGCCCTCACACTGCCCTCACACTGCCCGCACACTGCCCACACACTGCCCACACACTGCCCACACACTTCCCACACACTGCCCACACACTGCCCACACACTGCCCACACACTGCCCTCACACTGCCCTCACACTGCCCACACACTGCCCTCACACTGCCCTCACACTGCCCACACACTGCCCTCACACTGCCCACACACTGTCCACACACTGCCCTCACACTGACCACACAATGTCCACACACTGCCCTCACACTGCCCAACACACTGCACTCACACTGCCCTCACAATGCCCTCACACTGCCCTCACACTGACCACACAATGTCCTCACACTGCCCACACGCTGCCCTCACACTGCCCACACACTGCACTCACACTGTCCACACACTGTCAGCAAACTGCCCACACACTGCCCGCACACGGCCCACACACTGCCCACACACGGCCCACACACTGCCCACACACTGCCCACACACTGCCCTCACACTGATCACACACTGCCCTCACACTGCCCTCACACTGCCCACACACTGCCCACACACTGCCCTCACACTGCCCTCACACTGCACTCACACTGCCCTCACATGCCCAAACTCTGTCAGCAAACTGCCCACACACTGCCCTCACACTGTCCGCATACTGCCCACACACTGCCCTCACACTGCCCACACACTGCCCGCACACTGTCCTCACACACTGCCCTCACACTGCCCACACACTGCCCACACACTGCCCACACACTGCCCTCACACTGCCCACACACTGCCCACACACTGCCCACACACTGCCCTCACACTGCCCACACACTGCCCACACACTGCCCACACACTGCCCTCACACTGCCGACACACTGCCCACACACTGCCCTCACACACTGCCCTCACACACTGCCCTCACACTGCCCACACACTGCCCACACACTGCCCTCACACTGCCCTCACACTGCCCTCACACTGCCCACACACTGCCCACACACTGCCCACACACTGCCCTCACACTGCCCTCACACTGCCCGCACACTGCCCACACACTGCCCACACACTGCCCACACACTTCCCACACACTGCCCACACACTGCCCACACACTTCCCACACACTGCCCACACACTGCCCTCTCACTTCCCTCACACTGCCCTCACACTGCCCTCAAACTGCCCACACACTGTCCACACACACTGCCCACACACTGCCCACACACTGCTCTCACACTGCCCACACACTGCCCACACACTGCCCACACACTGCCCTCACACTGCCCACACACAGCCCACACACTGCCATCACACTGCCCACACAGTGCCCACACACTGCCCTCACACTGCCCACACACTGCCCACACACTGCCCACACACTGACCACACACTGCCCACACACTGCCCTCACACTGCCCACACACTGCCCACACACTGCCCACACACTGCCCACACACTGCCCTCACACTGCCCACACACTGCCCACACACTGCCCTCACACACTGCCCTCACACACTGCCCTCACACTGCCCAAACACTGCCCACACACTGCCCACACACTGCCCACACACTGCCCTCACACTGCCCACACACTGCCCACACACTGCCCTCACACTGCCCACACACTGCCCACACACTGCCCACACACTGCCCTCACACTGCCCTCACACACTGCCCACACACTGCCCACACACTGCCCACACACTGCCCACACACTGCCCTCACACTGCCCACACACTGCCCACACACTGCCCTCACACACTGCCCTCACACACTGCCCACACACTGCCCACACACTGAACTCACACTGCCCACACACTGCCCACACACTGCCCACACACTGCCCACACATTGCCCACACACTGCCCACTCACCGCCCACACACTGCCCACACACTGCCCACACACTGCCCTCACACACTGCCCTCACACTGCCCTCACACTGCCCTCACACTGCCCGCACACTTCCCTCACACTGCCCGCACACTGCCCACACACTGCCCACACACTTCCCACACACTGCCCACACACTGCCCTCACACTGCCCTCTCACTTCCCTCACACTGCCCTCACACTGCCCACACACTGTCCACACACACTTCCCACACACTGCCCACACACTGCCCTCACACTGCCCTCACACTGCCCACACACTGCCCTCACACTGCCCTCACACTGCCCACACACTGCCCTCACACTGCCCACACACTGCCCACACACTGCCCTCACACTGCCCACACACTGCCCTCACACTGCCCACACACTGCCCTCACACACTGCCCTCACACTGCCCACACACTGCCCACACACTGCCCACACACTGCCCTCACACTGCCCACACACTGCCCACACACTGCCCACACACTGCCCTCACACTGCCCATACACTGCCCACACACTGCCCACACACTGCCCACACACTGTCCACACACACTGCCCACACACTGCCCACACACTGCCCTCACACTGCCCACACACTGCCCTCACACTGCCCTCACACTGCCCACACACTGCCCTCACACTGCCCACACACTGCCCACACACTGCCCTCACACTGACCACACAATGTCCACACACTGCCCTCACACTGCCCACACACTGCACTCACACTGCCCTCACAATGCCCTCACACTGCCCTCACACTGACCACACAATGTCCTCACACTGCCCACACGCTACCCTCACACTGCCCACACACTGCACTCACACTGTCCACACACTGTCAGCAAACTGCACACACACTGCCCACACACTGCCCAGACACTGCCCTCACACTGCCCACACACTGCCCACACACTGCCCTCACACTGCCCACACACTGCCCTCACACACTGCCCTCACACTGCCCACACACTGCCCACACACTTCCCACACACTGCCCACACACTGCCCTCACACTGCCCTCACACTGCCCTCACACTGCCAACACACTGCCCACACACTGCCCACACACTGCCCTCACACTGCCCTCACACTGCCCGCACACTGCCCACACACTGCCCACACACTGCCCACACACTGCCCACACACTGCCCACACACTGCCCTCTCACTTCCCTCACACTGCCCTCACACTGCCCTCACACTGCCCACACACTGTCCACACACACTGCCCACACACTGCCCACACACTGCCCACACACTGCCCTCACACTGCCCTCACACTGCCCACACACTGCCCTCACACTGCCCACACACTGCCCTCACACTGCCCACACACTGCCCACACACTGCCCTCACACACTGCCCTCACACGGCCCTCACACTGCCCTCACACTGCCCACACACTGCCCACACACTGCCCACACACTGCCCTCACACTGCCCACACACTGCCCACACACTGCCCACACACTGCCCTCACACTGCCCACACACTGCCCTCACACATTGCCATCACACACTGCCCTCACACTGCCCACACACTGCCCACACACTGCCCACACACTGCCCTCACACTGCCAACACACTGCCCACACACTGCCCACACACTGCCCTCACACTGCCCTCACACTGCCCGCACACTGCCCACACACTGCCCACACACTGCCCACACACTGCCCACACACTGCCCACACACTGCCCTCTCACTTCCCTCACACTGCCCTCACACTGCCCCCACACTGCCCACACACTGTCCACACACACTGCCCACACACTGCCCACACACTGCCCACACACTGCCCTCACACTGCCCTCACACTGCCCACACACTGCCCTCACACTGCCCACACACTGCCCTCACACTGCCCACACACTGCCCACACACTGCCCTCACACACTGCCCTCACACTGCCCTCACACTGCCCTCACACTGCCCACACACTGCCCACACACTGCCCACACACTGCCCTCACACTGCCCACACACTGCCCACACACTGCCCACACACTGCCCTCACACTGCCCACACACTGCCCTCACACATTGCCATCACACACTGCCCTCACACTGCCCACACACTGCCCACACACTGCCCACACACTGCCCACAAACTGCCCTCACACTGCCCACACACTGCCCACACACTGCCCTCACACTGCCCACACACTGCCCACACACTGCCCTCACACTGCCCACACACTGCCCACACACTGCCCTCACACACTGCCCTCACACACTGCCCACACACTGCCCACACACTGCCCTCACACTGCCCACACACTGCCCACACACTGCCCACACACTGCCCACACACTGTCCACACACACTGCCCACACACTGCCCACACACTGCCCACACACTGCCCTCACACTGCCCTCACACTGCCCACACACTGCCCTCACACTGCCCTCACACTGCCCACACACTGCCCTCACACTGCCCACACACTGTCCACACACTGCCCTCACACTGACCACACAATGTCCACACACTGCCCTCACACTGCCCACACACTGCACTCACACTGCCCTCACAATGCCCTCACACTGCCCTCACACTGACCACACAATGTCCTCACACTGCACACACGCTGCCCTCACACTGCCCACACACTGCACTCACACTGTCCACACACTGTCAGCAAACTGCCCACACACTGCCCGCACACGGCCCACACACTGCCCGCACACGGCCCACACACTGCCCACACACTGCCCACACACTGCCCTCACACTGATCACACACTGCCCTCACACTGCCCTCACACTGCCCACACACTGCCCACACACTGCCCTCACACTGCCCTCACACTGCACTCACACTGCCCTCACATGCCCAAACTCTGTCAGCAAACTGCCCACACACTGCCCTCACACTGTCCGCATACTGCCCACACACTGCCCTCACACTGCCCACACACTGCCCACACACTGCCCTCACACACTGCCCTCACACTGCCCACACACTGCCCACACAATGCCCACACACTGCCCTCACACTGCCCACACACTGCCCACACACTGCCCACACACTGCCCTCACAATGCCCACACACACTGCCCTCACAATGCCCACACACTGCCCACACACTGCCCACACACTGCCCTCACACTGCCGACACACTGCCCACACACTGCCCTCACACACTACCCTCACACACTGCCCTCACACACTGCCCTCACACTGCCCACACACTGCCCACACACTGCCCACACACTGCCCTCACACTGCCCTCACACTGCCCTCACACTGCCCACACACTGCCCACACACTGCCCTCACACTGCCCGCACACTGCCCACACACTGCCCACACACTGCCCACACACTTCCCACACACTGCCCACACACTGCCCACACACTTCCCACACACTGCCCACACACTGCCCTCTCACTTCCCTCACACTGCCCACACACTGCCCTCACACTGCCCACACACTGCCCACACACTGCCCACACACTGCCCACACACTGCCCTCACACTGCCCACACACTGCCCACACACTGCCCACACACTGCCCACACACTGCCCTCACACTGCCCACACACTGCCCACACACTGCCCTCACACACTGCCCTCACACACTGCCCTCACACTGCCCACACACTGCCCACACACTGCCCACACACTGCCCACACACTGCCCTCACACTGCCCACACACTGCCCACACACTGCCCTCACACTGCCCACACACTGCCCACACACTGCCCACACACTGCCCTCACACTGCCCTCACATACTGCCCACACACTGCCCACACACTGCCCACACACTGCCCACACACTGCCCTCACACTGCCCACACACTGCCCACACACTGCCCTCACACACTGCCCTCACACACTGCCCACACACTGCCCACACACTGAACTCACACTGCCCACACACTGCCCACACACTGCCCACACATTGCCCACACACTGCCCACTCACCGCCCACACACTGCCCTCACACTGCCCTCACACTGCCCTCACACTGCCCGCACACTTCCCTCACACTGCCCGCACACTGCCCACACACTGCCCACACACTGCCCACACACTTCCCACACACTGCCCACACACTGCCCTCACACTGCCCTCTCACTTCCCTCACACTGCCCTCACACTGCCCACACACTGTCCACACACACTTCCCACACACTGCCCACACACTGCCCACACACTGCCCTCACACTGCCCTCACACTGCTCACACACTGCCCTCACACTACCCTCACACTGCCCACACACTGCCCTCACACTGCCCACACACTGCCCACACACTGCCCTCACACTGCCCACACACTGCCCTCACACTGCCCACAAACTGCCCACACACTGCCCTCACACACTGCCCTCACACTGCCCACACACTGCCCACACACTGCCCACACACTGCCCTCACACTGCCCACACACTGCCCACACACTGCCCACACACTGCCCTAACACTGCCCATACACTGCCCACACACTGCCCACACACTGCCCTCACACTGCCCACACACTGCCCTCACACACTGCCCTCACACCCTGCCCTCACACACTGCCCTCACACTGCCCACACACTGCCCACACACTTCCCACACACTGCCCACACACTGCCCTCACACTGCCCTCACACTGCCCTCACACTGCCCACACACTGCCCACACACTGCCCTCACACTGCCCTCACACTGCCCGCACACTGCCCACACACTGCCCACACACTGCCCACACACTGCCCACACACTGCCCTCACACTGCCCTCTCACTTCCCTCACACTGCCCTCACACTGCCCTCACACTGCCCACACACTGTCCACACACACTGCCCACACACTGCCCACACACTGCCCTCACACTGCCCTCACACTGCCCACACACTGCCCTCACACTGCCCTCACACTGCCCACACACTGCCCTCACACTGCCCACACACTGCCCACACACTGCCCACACACTGCCCTCACACTGCCCACACACTGCCCACACACTGCCCACACACTGCCCCAAACTGCCCACACACTGCCCACACACTGCCCTCACACACTGCCATCACACACTGCCCTCACACTGCCCACACACTGCCCACACACTGCCCACACACTGCCCACAAACTGCCCTCACACTGCCCACACACTGCCCACACACTGCCCTCACACTGCCCACACACTGCCCACACACTGCCCACACACTGCCCACACACTGCCCACACACTGCCCACACACTGCCCTCACACTGCCCTCACACACTGACCACACACTGCCCACACACTGCCCACACACTGCCCTCACACTGCCCACACACTGCCCACACACTACCCTCACACACTGCCCTCACACACTGCCCACACACTGCCCACACACTGCCCTCACACTGCCCACACACTGCCCACACACTGCCCTCACACTGCCCTCAAACTGCCCACACACTGCCCACACACTGCCCTCACACACTGCCCTCACACTGCCCACACACTGCCCACACACTGCCCACACACTGCCCACACACTGCCCACACACTGCCCTCACACTGCCCTCACACTGCCCACACACTGCCCACACACTGCCCACAAACTGCCCACACACTGCCCACACACTGTCCACACACTGCCCGCACACTGCCCTCACACTGCCCACACACTGCCCACACACTGCCCACACACTGCCCTCACACTGCCCACACACTGCCCTCACACTGTCCACACACTGCCCACACACTGCCCACACACTGCCCACACACTGCCCACACACTGCCCACACACTGCCCTCACACTGCCCACACACTGCCCTCACACTGTCCACACACTGACCACACACTGCCCACACACTGCCCACACACTGCCCACACACTGCCCACACACTGCCCACACACTGTCCACACACACTGCCCGCACACTGCCCACACTGCCCTCACACTGCCCACACACTGCCCACACACTGCCCACACACTGCCCACACACTGACCACACACTGCCCACACACTGCCCACACACTGCCCACACACTGCCCACACACACTGCCCTCACACTGCCCTCACACTGCCCACACACTGCCCACACACTGCCCACACACTGCCCTCACACTGCCCACACACTGCCCTCACACTGCCCTCACACTGCCCTCACACACTGCCCACACACTGCCCACACACTGCCCACACACTGCCCACACACTGTCCACACACACTGCCCGCACACTGCCCACACTGCCCTCACACTGCCCACACACTGCCCACACACTGCCCACACACTGCCCTCACACTGCCCACACACTGCCCACACACTGCCCACACACTGCCCACTCACCGCCCACACATTGCCCACACACTGCCCACACACTGCCCTCACACACTGCCCTCACACTGCCCACACACTGCCCACACACTGCCCACACACTTCCCACACACTGCCCACACACTGCCCTCACACTGCCCTCTCACTTCCCTCACACTGCCCTCACACTGCCCACACACTGCCCTCACACTGCCCTCACACTGCCCACACACTGCCCTCACACTGCCCACACACTGCCCACACACTGCCCTCACACTGCCCAAACACTGCCCTCACACTGCCCACACACTGCCCTCACACTGCCCTCACACTGCCCACACACTGCCCTCACACTGCCCTCACACTGCCCACACACTGCCCTCACACTGCCCACACACTGCCCACACACTGTCCTCACAGTGCCCAAACACTGCCCTCACACTGCCCACACACTGCCCACACACTGCCCTCACACACTGCCCTCACACTGCCCACACACTGCCCACACACTGCCCACACACTGCCCTCACACTGCCCACACACTGCCCACACACTGCCCACACAATGCCCTCACACTGCCCACACACTGCCCACACACTGCCCACACACTGCCCTCACACTGCCCACACACTGCCCTCACACACTGCCCTCACACACTGCCCTCACACACTGCCCTCACACTGCCCACACACTGCCCACACACTTCCCACACACTGCCCACACACTGCCCTCACACTGCCCTCACACTGCCCTCACACTGCCAACACACTGCCCACACACTGCCCACACACTGTCCTCACACTGCCCTCACACTGCCCGCACACTGCCCACACACTGCCCACACACTGCCCACACACTGCCCACACACTGCCCACACACTGCCCACACACTGCCCTCACACTGCCCTCTCACTTCCCTCACACAGCCCTCACACTGCCCTCACACTGCCCACACACTGTCCACACACACTGCCCACACACTGCCCACACACTGCCCACACACTGCCCTCACACTACCCTCACACTGCCCACACACTGCCCTCACACTGCCCACACACTGCCCTCACACTGCCCACACACTGCCCACAGACTGCCCACACACAGCCCTCACACTGCCCACACACTGCCCACACACTGCCCTCACACACTGCCCTCACACTGCCCTCACACTGCCCTCACACTGCCCACACACTGCCCACACACTGCCCACACACTGCCCACACACTTCCCTCACACTGCCCTCACACTGCCCTCAAACTGCCCACACACTGCCCACACACTGCCCACACACTGCCCTCACACTGCCCACACACTGCCCACACACTGCCCTCACACACTGCCCTCACACTGCCCTCACACTGCCCTCACACTGCCCACACACTGCCCACACACTGCCCACACACTGCCCACACACTTCCCTCACACAGCCCTCACACTGCCCTCACACTGCCCACACACTGTCCACACACACTGCCCACACACTGCCCACATACTGCCCACACACTGCCCTCACACTACCCTCACACTGCCCACACACTGCCCTCACACTGCCCACACACTGCCCACAGACTGCCCACACACTGCCCTCACACTGCCCACACACTGCCCACACACTGCCCTCACACACTGCCCTCACACTGCCCTCACACTGCCCTCACACTGCCCACACACTGCCCACACACTGCCCACACACTTCCCTCACACTGCCCACACACTGCCCACACACTGCCCACACACTGCCCACACACTGCCCTCACACTACCCTCACACTGCCCACAGACTGCCCACACACTGCCCACAAACTGCCCACACACTGCCCACACACTGTCCACACACTGCCCGCACACTGCCCTCACACTGCCCACACACTGCCCACACACTGCCCACACACTGCCCTCACACTGCCCTCACACTGTCCACACACTGCCCACACACTGCCCACACACTGCCCACACACTGCCCACAAACTGCCCACACACTGCCCTCACACTGCCCACACACTGCCCTCACACTGTCCACACACTGCCCACACACTGCCCACACACTGCCCACACACTGCCCACACACTGCCCACACACTGCCCACACACTGCCCACACACTGTCCACACACACTGCCCGCACACTGCCCACACTGCCCTCACACTGCCCACACACTGCCCACACACTGCCCACACACTGCCCACACACTGACCACACATTGCCCACACACTGCCCACACACTGCCCACACACTGCCCACACACTGTCCACACACACTGCCCACACACTGCCCACACACTGCCCTCACACTGCCCACACACTGCCCTCACACTGCCCTCACACTGCCCTCACACACTGCCCACACACTGCCCACACACTGCCCACACACTGCCCACACACTGTCCACACACACTGCCCGCACACTGCCCACACTGCCCTCACACTGCCCACACACTGCCCACACACTGCCCACACACTGCCCTCACACTGCCCTCACACTGCCACACACTGCCCTCACACTGCCCACACACTGCCCTCACACTGCCCACACACTGCCCTCACACTGCCCACACACTGTCCACACACACTGCCCACACACTGCCCACACACTGCCCTCACACACTGACCACACACTGCCCACACACTGCCCACACACTGCCCACACACTGCCCTCACACTGCCCACACACTGTCCTCACACTGCCCACACACTGTCCTCACACTGTCCTCACACTGCCCTCACACTGCCCACACACTGCCCTCACACTGCCCACACACTGTCCACACACACTGTCCTCACACTGTCCTCACACTGCCCACACACTGCCCACACACACTGCCCACACACTTCCCTCACACTGCCCTCACACTGCCCTCACACACTGCCCACACACTGCCCACACACTGCCCACACACTGCCCACACACTGTCCACACACACTGCCCGCACACTGCCCACACTGTCCTCACACTATCCTCACACTGCCCTCACACTGCCCACACACTGCCCACACATTGCCCACACACTGTCCACACACACTGTCCTCACACTGTCCTCACACTGCCCACACACTGCCCACACACACTGCCCACACACTTCCCTCACACTGTCCTCACACTGCCCACACACTGCCCACACCCTGCCCACACACTGCCCGCACACTGCCCACACTGCCCTCACACTGCCCACACACTGCCCACACACTGCCCACAGACTGCCCTCACACTGCCCTCACACTGCCACACACTGCCCTCACACTGCCCACAAACTGCCCTCACACTGCCCACACACTGCCCTCACACTGCCCACACACTGTCCACACACACTGCCCACACACTGCCCACACACTGCCCTCACACACTGACCACACACTGCCCACACACTGCCCACACACTGCCCACACACTGCCCTCACACTGCCCACACACTGTCCTCACACTGTCCTCACACTGCCCTCACACTGTCCTCACACTGCCCACACACTGCCCTCACACTGCCCACACACTGTCCTCACACTGTCCTCACACTGCCCTCACACTGCCCACACACTGCCCACACACTGCCCACACACTGTCCACACACACTGTCCTCACACTGTCCTCACACTGCCCACACACTGCCCACACACACTGCCCACACACTTCCCTCACACTGTCCTCACACTGCCCACACACTGCCCACACACTGCCCACACACTGCCCACACACTGCCCACACACTTCCCTCACACTGCCCTCACACTGCCCTCACACTGCCCACACACTGCCCACACACTGTCCTCACACTGCCCTCACACTGCCCACACACTGCCCTCACACTGTCCTCACACTGCCCACACACTGCCCACACACACTGCCCTCACACTGCCCTCACACTGCCTTCACACTGTCCTCACACTGCCCACACACTGCCCACACACACTGCCCTCACACTGCCCACACACTGCCCACACACTGCCCACACACTGCCCTCACACTGTCCTCACACTGCCCACACACTGCCCACACACACTGCCCTCACACTGTCCTCACACTGCCCACACACTGCCCACACACACTGCCCTCACACTGCCCTCACACACTGCCCACACACTGCCCTCACACTGCCCTCACACTGCTCTCACACTGCACACACACTGCCCACACACTGACCACACACTGCCCTCACACACTGCCCTCACACTGCCCTCACACTGTCCACACACTGCCCACAAACTGCCCTCACACACTGCCCACACACTGCCCACACACTGCCCTCACACACTGCCCACACACTACCCTCACACTGCCCTCACACTGTCCTCACACTGCCCACACACTGTCCACACACACTGCCCTCACACTGTCCTCACACTGCCCTCACACTGCCCTCACACACTGCCCACACACTACCCTCACACTGCCCTCACACTGTCCTCACACTGCCCACACACTGCCCACACACACTGCCCTCACACTGCCCACACACTGACCTCACACTGTCCTCACACTGCCCTCAGACTGCCCACACACTGCCCTCACACTGCCCACACACTTCCCTCACACTGCCCTCACACTGCCCACACACTGCCCACACACTGCCCACACACTGCCCACACACTGCCCACACACTTCCCTCACACTGCCCACACAATGCCCACACACTTCCCTCAAACTGACCTCACACTGCCCAAATACTGCCCACACACTGCCCTCACACTGCCCTCACACTGCCCTCACACTGCCCACACACTGCCCACACACTTCCCACACACTGCCCACACACTGCCCACACACTGCCCACACACTGCCCTCACACTGCCCACACACTGCCCGCACACTGCCCACACACTGTCCTCACACTGCCCACACACTGCCCACACACTGCCCACACACTGCCCACACACTTCCCTCACACTGCCCTCACACTGCCCACACACTGCCCTCACACTGCCCTCACACTGCCCACACACTTCCCTCACACTGCCCTCACACTGCCCACACACTGCCCACACACTTCCCTCACACTGCCCGCACACTGCCCACACACTGCCCACACACTGCCCACACACTTCCCACACACTGCCCACACACTGCCCTCACACTGCCCTCTCACTTCCCTCACACTGCCCTCACACTGCCCTCACACTGCCCACACACTGTCCACACACACTGCCCACACACTGCCCATACACTGCCCACACACTGCCCTCACACTGCCCTAACACTGCCCACACACTGCCCTCACACTGCCCACACACTGCCCACACACTTCCCTCACACTGCCCTCACACTGCCCTCACACTGCCCTCACACTGCCCACACACTGCCCACACACTGCCCACACACTGCCCTCACACTGCCCACACACTGCCCTCACACTGCCCTCACACTGCCCACACACTGCCCACACACTGCCCACACACTGCCCTCACACTGCCCACACACTGCCCTCACACTGCCCGCACACTGCCCACACACTGCCCACACACTGCCCACACACTGCCCACACACTTCCCACACACTGCCCACACACTGCCCTCACACTGCCCTCTCACTTCCCTCACACTGCCCTCACACTGCCCTCACACTGCCCACACACTGTCCACACACACTGCCCACACACTGCCCATACACTGCCCACACACTGCCCTCACACTGCCCTAACACTGCCCACACACTGCCCTCACACTGCCCTCACACTGCCCACACACTGCCCACACACTGCCCTCACACTGCCCACACACTGCCCACACACTGCCCTCACACTGCCCACACACTGCCCTCACACTGCCCACACACTGCCCACACACTGCCCTCACACACTGCCCTCACACTGCCCACACACTGCCCACACACTGCCCTCACACTGCCCACACACTGCCCACACACTGCCCACACACTGCCCACACACTGCCCTCACACTGCCCACACACTGCCCACACACTGCCCTCACACTGCCCACACACTGCCCACACACTGCCCTCAAACACTGCCCTCACACACTGCCCTCACACACTGCCCTCACACTGCCCACACACTGCCCACACACTGCCCACACACTGCCCACACACTGCCCTCACACTGCCCTCACACTGCCCACACACTGCCCACACACTGCCCTCACACTGCCCTCACACTGCCCGCACACTGCCCAAACACTGCCCACACACTGCCCACACACTGCCCACACACTGCCCACACACTTCCCACACACTGCCCACACACTGCCCTCACACTGCCCTCTCACTTCCCTCACACTGCCCTCACACTGCCCTCACACTGCCCACACACTGTCCACACACACTGCCCACACACTGCCCACACACTGCCCACACACTGCCCTCACACTGCCCTCACACTGCCCACACACTGCCCTCACACTGCCCTCACACTGCCCACACACTGCCCTCACACTGCCCACACACTGCCCACACACTGCCCACACACTGCCCTCACACTGCCCACACACTGCCCACACACTGCCCTCACACACTGCCCTCACACTGCCCACACACTGCCCACACACTGCCCACACACTGCCCTCACACTGCCCACACACTGCCCACACACTGCCCACACACTGCCCTCACACTGCCCACACACTGCTCACACACTTCCCACACACTGCCCTCACACTGCCCACACACTGCCCACACACTGCCCTCACACACTGCCCTCACACACTGCCCTCACACTGCCCACACACTGCCCACACACTGCCCACACACTGCCCACACACTGCCCTCACACTGCCCACACACTGCCCACACACTGCCCACACACTGCCCACACACTGCCCTCACACTGCCCACACACTGCCCTCACACTGCCCTCACACACTGCCCACACACTGCCCACACACTGCCCACACACTGCCCACACACTGCCCTCACACTGCCCACACACTGCCCACACACTGCCCTCACAACTGCCCTCACACACTGCCCACACACTGCCCACACACTGCCCTCACACTGCCCACACACTGCCCTCACACTGCCCACACACTGCCCACACACTGCCCTCATACACTGCCCTCACACACTGCCCACACACTGCCCACACACTGCCCACACACTGCCCACACACTGCCCACACACTCCCCACACACTGCCCTCACACACTGCCCTCACACTGCCCTCACACTGCCCGCACACTTCCCTCACACTGCCCGCACACTGCCCACACACTGCCCACACACTGCCCACACACTGCCCACACACTGCCCTCACACTGCCCTCTCACTTCCCTCACACTGCCCTCACACTGCCCACACACTGCCCACACACTGCCCACACAAGGCCCTCACACTGCCCTCACACTGCCCACACACTGCCCACACACTTCCCTCACACTGCCCACACACTGCCCACACACTGCCCTCACACTGCCCTCACACTGCCCACACACTTCCCTCACACTGCCCACACACTGCCCACACACTTCTCACACACTGCCCACACACTTCCGACACACTTCCCTCACACTGCCCACACACTGCCCACACACTGCCCACACACTGCCCACACACTGCCCACACACTGCCCAAACACTGCCCACACACTGCTCACACACTTCCCTCACACTGCCCACACACTGCCTACACACTGCCCTCACATGCCCACACACTGCCCACACACTGCCCACACACTGCCCACACACTGCCCACACACTTCCCTCACACTGCCCACACACTTCCCTCACACTGCCCACACACTTCCCTCACACTGCCCTCACACTGCCCACACACTGCCCACACACTGCCCACACACTGCCCACACACTTCCCTCACACTGCCCACACACTGCCCTCACACTGCCCACACACTGCCCTCACACTGCCCACACACTGCCCTCACACTGCCCACACACTTCCCTCACACTGCCCACACACTGCCCACACACTTCCCACACACTGCCCACACACTGCCCACACACTGCCCACACACTGCCCACACACTGCCCACACACTGCCCACACACTGCCCTCACACTGCCCACACACTGCCCTCACACTGCAAACACACTTCCCACACACTGCCCACACACTGCCCACACACTGCCCACACACTGCCCACACACTGCCCACACACTGCCCACACACTGCCCACACACTGCCCGCACACTTCCCACACACTGCCCACACACTTCCCTCACACTGCCCACACACTGCCCACACACTGCCCACACACTGCCCACACACTGCCCACACACTGCCCACACACTTCCCTCACACTGCCCTCACACTGCCCACACACTGCCCACACACTTCCCTCACACTGCCCACACACTTCCCACACACTGCCCACACACTGCCCACACACTGCCCACACACTTCCCTCACACTGCCCACACACTGCCCGCACTCTGCCCTAAAACTGCCCTCACACTGCCCTCACACTGCCCACACACTGCCCTCACACTGCCCTCACACTGCACTCACACTGCCCACACACTGCCCATACACTGCCCACACACTGCCCTCACACTGCCCACACACTGCCCTCACACTGCCCTCACACTGCCCACACACTGCCCACACACTGCCCGCACACTGCCCTCACACTGCCCACACACTGCACTCACACTGCCCTCACAATGCCCTCACACTGCCCTCACACTGACCACACAATGTCCACACACTGCCCACACATTGCCCTCACACTGCCCGCACACTGCCCTCACACTGCCCTCACACTGACCACACAATGTCCACACACTGCCCACACACTGCCCACACACTGCCCTCACACTGCACGCACACTGCCCGCACGCTGCCCTCACACTGCCCACACACTGCACTCACACTGTCCACACACTGTCAGCAAACTGCCCACACACTGCCCGCACACGGCCCACACACTGCCCACACACGGCCCACACACTGCCCACACACTGCCCACACACTGCCCTCACACTGCCCTGACACTGATCACACACTGCCCTCACACTGCCCTCACACTGCCCACACACTGCCCTCACACTGCCCTCACACTGCACTTACACTGCCCTCACACCGCCCAAACTCTGTCAGCAAACTGCCCACACACTGCCCACACACTGCCCTCACACTGCCCTCACACTGCCCTCACACTGCCCTCACACTGCCCACACACTGCCCTCACACACTGCCCTCACACTGCCCACACTCTGCCCACACACTGCCCACACACTGCCCTCACACTGCCCACACACTGCCCACACACTGCCCACACACTGCCCTCACACTGCCCACACACTGCCCACACACTGCCCTCACACTGCCCACACACTGCCCACACACTGCCCTCACACACTGCCCTCACACACTGCCCTAACACTTCCCACACACTGCCCACACACTGCCCACACACTGCCCTCACACTGCCCTCATACTGCCCTCACACTGCCCTCACACTGCCCACACACTGCCCACACACTGCCCACACACTGCCCTCACACTGCCCTCACACTGCCCGCACACTGCCCACACACTGCCCACACACTGCCCACACACTTCCCACACACTGCCCACACACTGCCCTCACACTGCCCTCTCACTTTCCTCACACTGCCCTCACACTGCCCTCACACTGCCCACACACTGTCCACACACACTGCCCACACACTGCCCACACACTGCCCTCACACTGCCCTCACACTGCCCACACACTGCCCACACACTGCCCTCACACTGCACACACACTGCCCTCACACTGCCAACACACTGCCCACACACTGCCCACACACTGTCCTCACACTGCCCATACACTGCCCACACACTGCCCTCACACACTGCCCTCACACTGCCCACACACTGCCCACACACTGCCCTCACACTGCCCACACACTGCCCACACACTGCCCACACACTGCCCTCACACTGCCCACACACTGCCCACACACTGCCCACACACTGCCCTCACACTGCCCACACACTGCCCACACACTGCCCTCACACACTGCCCTCACACACTGCCCTCACACTGCCCACACACTGCCCACACACTGCCCACACACTGCCCTCACACTGCCCACACACTGCCCACACACTGCCCTCACACTGCCCACACACTGTCCACATACTGCCCACACACTGCCCACACACTGCCCACACACTGCCCATACACTGCCCTCACACTGCCCACACACTGCCCTCACACCGCCCTCAAACACTGCCCACACACTGCCCACACACTGCCCACACACTGCCCTCACACTGCCCACACACTGCCCACACACTGCCCTCACACACTGCCCTCACACACTGCCCACACACTGCCCACTTACTGCCCTCACACTGCCCACACACTGCCCACACACTGCCCACACACTGCCCACACACTGCCCACACACCGCACACACACTGCCCACACACTGCCCTCACACACTGCCCTCACACTGCCCTCACACTGCCGTCACACTGCCCGCACACTTCCCTCACACTGCCCGCACACTGCCCACACACTGCCCACACACTGCCCACACACTTCCCACACACTGCCCACACACTGCCCTCACACTGCCCTCTCACTTCCCTCACACTGCCCTCACACTGCCCACACACTGTCCACACACACTGCCCACACACAGCCCACACACTGCCCACACACTGCCCTCACACTGCCATCACACTGTCCACACACTGCCCTCACACTGCCCTCACACTGCCCACACACTGCCCTCACACTGCCCACACACTGCCCACACACTGCCCTCACACTGCCCACACACTGCCCTCACACTGCCCACACACTGCCCAAACACTGCCCTCACACACTGCCCTCACACTGCCCACACACTGCCCACACACTGCCCACAAACTGCCCTCACACTGCCCACACACTGCCCACACACTGCCCTCACACTGCCCACACACTGCCCACACACTGCCCACACACTGCCCTCACACTGCCCACACACTGCCCTCACACACTGCCCTCACACACTGCCCTCACACTGCCCACACACTGCCCACACACTGCCCACACACTGCCCACACACTGCCCTCACACTGCCCTCACACTGCCCTCACACTGCCCTCACACTGCCCACACACTGCCCACACACTGCCCACACACTGCCCTCACACTGCCCGCACACTGCCCACACACTGCCCTCACACTGCCCACACACTGCCCACACACTTCCCACACACTGCCCACACACTGCCCTCACACTGCCCTCTCACTTCCCTCAAACTGCCCTCACACTGCCCTCACACTGCCCACACACTGTCCACACACACTGCCCACACACTGCCCACACACTGCCCACACACTGCCCTCACACTGCCCTCACACTGCCCACACACTGCCCACACACTGCCCTCACACTGCCCACACACTGCCCACACACTGCCCACACACTGCCCTCACACTGCCCACACACTGCCCACACACTGCCCTCACACACTGCCCTCACACTGCCCTCACACTGCCCTCACACTGCCCACACACTGCCCACACACTGCCCACACACTGCCCACACACTGCCCTCACACTGCCCACACACTGCCCACACACTGCCCACACACTGCCCTCACACTGCCCACACGCTGCCCACACACTGCCCACACACTGCCCTCACACTGCCCACACACTGCCCACACACTGCCCTCACACACTGCCATCACACACTGCCCTCACACTGCCCACACACTGCCCACACACTGCCCTCACACTGCCCTCACACACTGCCCACACACTGCCCACACACTGCCCACACACTGCCCACACACTGCCCTCACACTGCCCTCACACTGCCCTCACACTGCCCTCACACTGCCCTCACACACTGCCCACACACTGCCCACACACTGCCCTCACACTGCCCACACACTGCCCACATACTGCCCACACACTGCCCACACACTTCCCTCACACTGCCCTCACACTGCCCTCACACTGCCCGCACAATGCACTCACACTGCCCACACACTGCCCTCACACTGCCCACACACTGCCCTCACAATGCCCTCACACTGCCCACACACTGCCCACACACTGCCCACACACTGCCCACACACTGCCCACACACTTCCCTCACACTGCCCTCACACTGCCCTCACACTGCCCTCACACTGCCCGCACAATGCACTCACACTGCCCACACACTGCCCTCACACTGCCCACACACTGCCCTCAAACTGCCCTCACACTGCCCACACACTGCCCACACACTGCCCACACACTGCCCACACACTGCCCACACACTGCCCACAAACTGCCCACACACTGCCCACACACTGCCCACACACTGCCCTCACACTGCTCTCACACTGCCCACATACTGCCCACACACTGCCCACACACTGCCCACACACTGCCCACACACTGCCCTCACACTGCCCACACACTGTCCACACACTGCCCGCACACTGCCCTCACACTGCCCACACACTGCCCACACACTGCCCACACACTGCCCTCACACTGCCCACACACTGCCCTCACACTGCCCACACACTGCACTCACACTGTCCACACACTGCCCACACACTGCCCACACACTGCCCACACACTGCCCACACACTGCCCACACACTGTCCACACACACTGCCCGCACACTGCCCACACTGCCCTCACACTGCCCACACACTGCCCTCACACTGTCCACACACTGCCCGCACACTGCCCACACACTGCCCTCACACTGCCCACACACTGCCCTCACACTGCCCACACACTGCCCATACACTGCCCACACACTGCCCACACACTGCCCACACACACTGCCCTCACACTGCCCACACACTGCCCTCACACTGCCCACACACTGCCCACACACTGCCCACACACTGCCCACACACTGCCCACACACACTGCCCTCACACTGCCCACACACTGCCCACACACTGCCCACACACTGCCACACACTGCCCTCACACTGCCCACACACTGTCCACACACACTGCCCTCACACTGCCCACACACTGTCCTCACACTGCCCTCACACTGTCCTCACACTGCCCACACACTGTCCACACACACTGCCCACACACTGCCCTCACACTGCCCTCACACTGCCCACACACTGCCCACACACTGCCCTCACACTGCCCTCACAATGCACTCACACTGCCCACACACTGCCCACACACTGCCCGCACACTGCCATCACACTGCCCACACACTGCCCTCACACTGCCCACACACTGCACTCACACTGCCCACACACTGCCCTCACACTGCCCTCACACTGCCCTCACACTGCCCACACACTGCCCTCACACTGCCCTCACACAGCCCACACACTGCCCACACACTGCTCTCACACTGCCCACACACTGCCCAAACACTGCCCTCACACTTCCCTCACACTGCCCTCACACTGCCCACACACTGCCCACACACTGCCCTCACACTGCCCACACACTGCCCTCACACTGCCCTCACAATGCACTCACACTGCCCTCACACTGACCACACAATGTCCACACACTGCCCACACACTGCCCTCACACTGCCCTCACACTGCCCTCACACTGCCCTCACACTGTCCTCGCACTGTCCTCACACTGCCCACACACTGCCCACACACTGCCCACACACTGCCCACACACTGCCCTCACACTGCCCACACACTGCCCACACACTGCCCTCACACTTCCCTCACACTGCCCTCACACTGCCCTCACACTGCCCACACACTGCCCACACACTGCCCACACACTGCCCACACACTGCCCTCACACACTGCCCACACACTGCCCACACACTGCCCTCACACTTCCCTCACACTGCCCTCACACTGCCCTCACACTGCCCACACACTGCCCTCAGACTGCCCACACACTGCCCTCACACTGCCCTCACACTGCCCACACACTGCCCACACACTGCCCTCACACTGCACACACACTGCCCACACACTGCCCTCACACTGCCCTCACACTGCCCACAAACTGCCCTCACACTGCCCAAACACTGCCCACACACTGACCTCACACTGCCCACACACTGCCCTCACACTGCCCTCACACTGCCCTCACAATGCACTCACACTGCCCTCACACTGACCACACAATGTCCACACACTGCCCACACACTGCCCTCACACTGCCCTCACACTGCCCACACACTGCCCACACACTGCCCTCACACTGCCCTCACACTGCCCTCACACTGCCCTCACACTGCCCTCACACTGCCCTCACACTGTCCACACACTGCCCTCACACTGCCCTCACACTGCCCGCACACTGCACTCACACTGCCCACACACTGCCCTCACACTGCCCACACACTGCCCTCACACTGCCCTCACACTGCTATTAACACTGCCCTCACACTGCCCGCACACTGCCCACATACTGCCCTCACACTGCCCTCAGACTGCCCTCACACTGCACACACACTGCCCACACATTGCCCACACACTTCCCTCACACTGCCCTCACACTGCCCACACACTTCCCTCACTCTGCCCACACACTGCCCACACACTGCCCACACACTGCCCACACACTGCCCACACACTTCCCTCACACTGCCCTCACACTGCCCTCACACTGCCCTCACACTGCCCTCACACTGTCCTCACACTGCCCTCACACGGCCCACACACTGCCCACACACTGCCCACACACTGCCCACACACTGCACACACACTGCCCACACACTGCCCACACACTGCCCTCACACTGCCCTCACACTGCCCACACACTGCCCACACACTGCCCACACACTTCCCTCACACTGCCCTCACACTGCCCTCACACTGCCCACACACTGCCCACACAATGCCCTCACACTGCCCACACACTGCCCTCACACTGCCCACACACTGCCCACACACTGCCCTCACACTGCCCACACACTGCCCACACACTGCCCTCACACTGCCCACACACTGCCCACACACTGCCACACACTGCCCACACACTGCCCACACAATGCCCTCACACTGCCCTCACACTGCCCACACACTGCCCACACACTGCCCACACACTGCCCACACACTTCCCTCACACTGCCCTCACACTGCCCACACACTGCCCACACACTGCCTTCACACTGCCCACACACTGCCCACACACTGCCCTCACACTGCCCACACACTGCCCACACACTGCCACACACTTCCCTCACACTGCCCTCACACTGCCCTCACACTGCCAGCACACTGCCCGCACACTGCCCACACACTGCCCACACACTTCCCACACACTGCCAACACACTGCCCTCACACTGCCCTCACACTGCCCTCACACTGCCCACACACTGCCCACACACTGCCCTCACACTGCCCTCACACTGCCCACACACTGTCCACAAACACTGCCCACACACTGCCCACACACTGACCACACACTGCCCTCACACTGCCCTCACACTGCCCACACACTGCCCTCACACTGCCCACACACTGCCCTCACACTGCCCTCACACTGCCCTCACACTGCCCACACACTGCCCTCACACTGCCCACACACTGCCCACTCACTGCCCACACACTGCCCGCACACTGCCCTCACACTGCACACACACTGCCCTCACACTGCCCACACACTGCCCTCACACTGCCCTCAAACTGCCCTCACAATGCACTCACACTGCCCTCACACTGCCCACTCACTGCCCACACACTGCCCTCACACTGCCCACACACTGCCCTCACACTGCCAGCACACTGCCCGCACGCTGCCCTCACACTGCCCACACACTGCCCTCACACTGCCCACACACTGCCCTCACACTGCCCTCACAATGCCCTCACACTGCCCACATACTGCCCTCACACTGCCCGCACACTGCCCACACACTGCCCTCACACTGCCCACATACTGCCCTCACACTGCCCGCACACTGCCCGCACGCTGCCCTCACACTGCCCACACACTGCCCTCACACTGCCCGCACACTGCCCGCACACTGCACTCACACTGTCCACACACTGTCTGCAAACTGCCCACACACTGCCCACACACTGCCCACACACGGCCCACACACTGCCCACACACTGCCCACACACTGTCCACAAACTGCCCACACACTGCCCACACACTGCCCTCACAGTGCCCTCACAGTGCCCTCACACTGTCCGCAAACTGCCCACACACTGCCCACACACTGCCCACACACGGCCCACACACTGCCCACACACTGCCCACACACTGTCCGCAAACTGCCCGCAAACTGCCCACACACTGCCCACACACTGCCCTCACAGTGCCCTCACACTGTCCGCAAACTGCCCACACACTGCCCACACACGGCCCACACACTGCCCACACACTGCCCACACACTGTCCGCAAACTGCCCACACACTGCCCACACACTGCCCTCACACTGCCCTCACACTGCCCACACACTGCCCACATACTGCCCTCACACTGCCCTCACACTGCCCGCACACTGCCCGCACGCTGCCCTCACACTGCCCTCACACTGCACTCACACTGTCCGCAATCTGCCCACACACTTCCCACACACGGCCCACACACTGCCCACACACTGCCCACACACTGCCCTCACACTGTCCTCACACTGTCCTCACACTGCCCACACACTGCCCACACACTGCCCACACACTGCCCACACACTGCCCTCACACTGCCCACACACTGCCCACACACTGCCCTCACACTTCCCTCACACTGCCCTCACACTGCCCTCACACTGCCCACACACTGCCCACACACTGCCCACACACTGCCCACACACTGCCCTCACACACTGCCCACACACTGCCCACACACTGCCCTCACACTTCCCTCACACTGCCCTCACACTGCCCTCACACTGCCCACACACTGCCCTCACACTGCCCACACACTGCCCTCACACTGCCCTCACACTGCCCACACACTGCCCACACACTGCCCTCACACTGCCCTCACACTGCACACACACTGCCCACACACTGCCCTCACACTGCCCTCACACTGCCCACAAACTGCCCTCACACTGCCCAAACACTGCCCACACACTGACCTCACACTGCCCACACACTGCCCTCACACTGCCCTCACACTGCCCTCACAATGCACTCACACTGCCCTCACACTGACCACACAATGTCCACACACTGCCCACACACTGCCCTCACACTGCCCTCACACTGCCCACACACTGCCCACACACTTCCCTCACACTGCCCTCACACTGCCCTCACACTGCCCTCACACTGCCCTCACACTGCCCTCACACTGCCCTCACACTGTCCACACACTGCCCTCACACTGCCCTCACACTGCCCGCACACTGCACTCACACTGCCCACACACTGCCCTCACACTGCCCACACACTGCCCTCACACTGCCCTCACACTGCTTTCACACTGCCCTCACACTGCCCGCACACTGCCCACATACTGCCCTCACACTGCCCTCAGACTGCCCTCACACTGCACACACACTGCCCACACATTGCCCACACACTTCCCTCACACTGCCCTCACACTGCCCACACACTTCCCTCACTCTGCCCACACACTGCCCACACACTGCCCACACACTGCCCACACACTGCCCACACACTGCCCACACACTTCCCTCACACTGCCCTCACACTGCCCTCACACTGCCCTCACACTGCCCTCACACTGTCCTCACACTGCCCTAACACGGCCCACACACTGCCCACACACTGCCCACACACTGCCCACACACTGCACACACACTGCCCACACACTGCCCACACACTGCCCTCACACTGCCCTCACACTGCCCACACACTGCCCACACACTGCCCACACACTTCCCTCACACTGCCCTCACACTGCCCTCACACTGCCCACACACTGCCCACACAATGCCCTCACACTGCCCACACACTGCCCTCACACTGCCCACACACTGCCCACACACTGCCCTCACACTGCCCACACACTGCCCACACACTGCCCTCACACTGCCCACACACTGCCCACACACTGCCACACACTGCCCACACAATGCCCACACAATGCCCTCACACTGCCCTCACACTGCCCACACACTGCCCACACACTGCCCACACACTGCCCACACACTTCCCTCACACTGCCCTCACACTGCCCACACACTGCCCACACACTGCCTTCACACTGCCCACACACTGCCCACACACTGCCCTCACACTGCCCACACACTGCCCACACACTGCCACACACTTCCCTCACACTGCCCTCACACTGCCCTCACACTGCCCGCACACTGCCCGCACACTGCCCACACACTGCCCACACACTGCCCACACACTTCCCACACACTGCCCACACACTGCCCTCACACTGCCCTCACACTGCCCTCACACTGCCCACACACTGCCCACACACTGCCCACACACTGCCCTCACACTGCCCTCACACTGCCCGCACACTGCCCACACACTGCCCACACACTGCCCACACACTTCCCACACACTGCCCACACACTGCCCTCACACTGCCCTCTCACTTCCCTCACACTGCCCTCACACTGCCCTCACACTGCCCACACACTGTCCACAAACACTGCCCACACACTGCCCACACACTGACCACACACTGCCCTCACACTGCCCTCACACTGCCCACACACTGCCCTCACACTGCCCTCACACTGCCCACACACTGCCCTCACACTGCCCTCACACTGCCCTCACACTGCCCACACACTGCCCTCACACTGCCCACACACTGCCCACTCACTGCCCACACACTGCCCGCACACTGCCCTCACACTGCACACACACTGCCCTCACACTGCCCACACACTGCCCTCACACTGCCCTCACACTGCCCTCACAATGCACTCACACTGCCCTCACACTGCCCACTCACTGCCCACACACTGCCCTCACACTGCCCACACACTGCCCTCACACTGCCAGCACACTGCCCGCACGCTGCCCTCACACTGCCCACACACTGCCCTCACACTGCCCACACACTGCCCTCACACTGCCCTCACAATGCCCTCACACTGCCCACATACTGCCCTCACACTGCCCGCACACTGCCCACACACTGCCCTCACACTGCCCACATACTGCCCTCACACTGCCCGCACACTGCCCGCACGCTGCCCTCACACTGCCCACACACTGCCCTCACACTGCCCGCACACTGCCCGCACACTGCACTCACACTGTCCACACACTGTCTGCAAACTGCCCACACACTGCCCACACACTGCCCACACACGGCCAACGCACTGCCCACACACTGCCCACACACTGTCCACAAACTGCCCACACACTGCCCACACACTGCCCACACAGTGCCCTCACACTGTCCGCAAACTGCCCACACACTGCCCACACACGGCCCACACACTGCCCACACACTGCCCACACACTGTCCGCAAACTGCCCACACACTGCCCACACACTGCCCACACACTGCCCTCACACTGCCCACACACTGCCCTCACACTGCCCACACACTGCCCTCACACTGCCCACACACTGCCCACACACTGCCCACACACTGCCCGCAAACTGCCCGCAAACGGCCCACACACTGCCCACACACTGCCCTCACAGTGCCCTCACACTGTCCGCAAACTGCCCACACACTGCCCACACACGGCCCACACACTGCCCACACACTGCCCACACACTGTCCGCAAACTGCCCACACACTGCCCACACACTGCCCTCACACTGCCCTCACACTGCCCACACACTGCCCACATACTGCCCTCACACTGCCCTCACACTGCCCGCACACTGCCCGCACGCTGCCCTCACACTGCCCTCACACTGCACTCACACTGTCCGCAATCTGCCCACACACTGCCCACACACGGCCCACACACTGCCCACACACTGCCCACACACTGCCCTCACACTGCCCTCACACTGCCCACACACTGCCCTCACACTGCCCTCAGACTGCCCTCACACTGCACTCACACTGCCCACTCACTGCCCACACACTGCCCGCACACTGCCCTCACACTGCCCACACACTGCCCTCACACTGCCCACACACTGCCCTCACACTGCCCTCACACTGCCCTCACAATGCACTCACACTGCCCTCACACTGCCCACTCACTGCCCACACACTGCCCTCACACTGCCCACACACTGCCCTCACACTGCCCGCACACTGCCCGCACGCTGCCCTCACACTGCCCACACACTGCCCTCACACTGCCCACACACTGCCCTCACACTGCCCTCACAATGCACTCACACTGCCCACATACTGCCCTCACACTGCCCGCACACTGCCCACACACTGCCCTCACACTGCCCACATACTGCCCTCACACTGCCCGCACACTGCCCGCACGCTGCCCTCACACTGCCCTCACACTGCACTCACACTGTCCACACACTGTCTGCAAACTGCCCACACACTGCCCACACACTGCCCTCACACTGTCCGCAAACTGCCCACACACTGCCCACACACTGCCCTCACACTGCACTCACACTGTCTGCAAACTGCCCACACACTGCCCACACACTGCCCACACACGGCCCACACACTGCCCACACACTGCCCACACACTGTCCGCAAACTGCCCACACACTGCCCACACACTGCCCTCACAGTGCCCTCACACTGTCCGCAAACTGACCACACACTGCCCACACACGGCCCACACACTTCCCACACACTGCCCACACACTGTCCGCAAACTGCCCACACACTGCCCACACACTGCACTCACACTGCCCTCACACTGCCCACACACTGCCCACACACTGCCCACACACTGTCCGCAAACTGCCCACACACTGCCCACACACTGCCCTCACAGTGCCCTCACACTGTCCGCAAACTGCCCACACACTGCCCACACACGGACCACACACTGCCCACACACTGCCCACACACTGTCCGCAAACTGCCCACACACTGCCCACACACTGCCCTCACCCTGCCCTCACACTGCCCACACACTGCCCACATACTGCCCTCACACTGCCCTCACACTGCCCGCACGCTGCCCTCACACTGCCCTCACACTGCACTCACACTGTCCGCAAACTGCCCACACAGTGCCCACACACGGCCCACACACTGCCCACACACTGCCCACACACTGTCCGCAAACTGCCCACACACTGCCCACACACTGCCCTCACACTGCCCTCACACTGCCCACACACTGCCCTCACACTGCCCTCACACTGCCCTCACACTGCCCACACACTGCCCTCACACTGCCCTCACACTGCACTCACACTGCCCACACACTGCCCTCACACTGCCCACACACTGCCCTCACACTGCCCACATACTGCCCTCACACTGCCCTCACACTGCCCTCACACAGCCCACACACTGCCCTCACACTGCCCACACACTGCCCACACACTGCCCACACACTGCCCTCACACTGCCCTCACACTTCCCGCACACTGCCCTCACACTGCCCGCACACGGCCAACACACTGCCCACACACTGCCCACACACTGCCCTCACACTGCCCTCACACTGCCCTCACACTGCTCACACACTGCCCTCACACTGCCCACAAACTGCACTCACACTGCCCACACACTTCCCGCACACTGTACACACACTGCCCTCACACTGCCCTCACACTGCCCACACACTGCCCTCACACTGCCCGCACACGGCCCACACACTGCCCACACACTGCCCACACACTGCCCTCACACTGCCCTCACACTGCCCTCACACTGCCCACAAACTGCCCTCACACTGCACTCACACTGCCCGCACACGGCCCACACACTGCCCACACACTGCCCACACACTGTCCGCAAACTGCCCACACACTGCCCACACACTGTCCGCAAACTGCTCACACACTGCACACACACTGCCCTCACACTGCCCTCACACTGCACTCACAGTGCCCTCACACTGCCCAAACTCTGTCAGCAAACTGCCCACACACTGCCCACACACTGCCCACACACTGTCCGCAAACTGCCCACACACTGCCCACACACTGCCCACACACTGCCCACACACTGTCCGCAAACTGCCCACACACTGCCCACACACTGCCCACAAACTGCACAAAAACTGTCCGCAAACTGCCCACACACTGCCCTCACACTGCCCACACACTGCCCAAACACTGCCCACACACTGCACGCACACTGCCCTAAAACTGCCCTCACACTGCCCACACACTGCCCACACACTGCCCTCACACTGCCCTCACACTGCACTCACACTGCCCACACACTGCCCATACACTGCCCACACACTGCCCTCACACTGCCCACACACTGCCCTCACACTGCCCTCACACTGCCCACACACTGCCCACACACTGCCCGCACACTGCCCTCACACTGCCCACACACTGCCATCACACTGACCACACAATGTCCACACACTGCCCTCACACTGCCCACACACTGCACTCACACTGCCCTCACAATGCCCTCACACTGCCCTCACACTGACCACACAATGTCCTCACACTGCCCACACGCTGCCCTCACACTGCCCACACACTGCACTCACACTGTCCACACACTGTCAGCAAACTGCCCACACACTGCCCGCACACGGCCCACACACTGCCCACACACGGCCCACACACTGCCCACACACTGCCCACACACTGCCCTCACACTGCCCACACACTGCCCACACACTGCCCTCACACTGCCCACACACTGCCCACACACTGCCCACACACTGCCCACACACTGCCCACACACTGCCCTCACACTGCCCACACACTGCCCTCACACTGCCCTCACACACTGCCCACACACTGCCCACACACTGCCCTCACACTGCCCACACACTGCCCACACACTGCCCTCACACACTGCCCTCACACACTGCACACACACTGCCCACACACTGCCCTCACACTGCCCACACACTGCCCACACACTGCCCACACACTGCCCACACACTGCCCACACACTGCCCACTCACCGCCCACACACTGCCCACACACTGCCCTCACACACTGCCCTCACACTGCCCTCACACTGCCCTCACACTGCCCGCACACTTCCCTCACACTGACCGCACACTGCCCACACACTGCCCACACACTGCCCACACACTTCCCACACACTGCCCACACACTGCCCTCACACTGCCCTCTCACTTCCCTCACACTGCCCTCACACTGCCCACACACTGTCCACACACACTTCCCACACACTGCCCACACACTGCCCACACACTGCCCTCACACTGCCCTCACACTGCCCACACACTGCCCTCACACTGCCCTCACACTGCCCACACACTGCCCTCACACTGCCCACACACTGCCCACACACTGCCCTCACACTGCCCACACACTGCCCACACACTGCCCACACACTGCCCTCACACTGCCCACACACTGCCCACACACTGCCCACAAACTGCCCTCACACTGCCCACACACTGCCCACACACTGCCCTCACACTGCCCTCACACTGCCCACACACTGCCCTCACACTGCCCACACACTGCCCACACACTGCCCACACACTTCCCACACACTGCCCACACACTGCCCTCACACTGCCCTCACACTGCCCTCACACTGCCCACACACTGCCCACACACTGCCCACACACTGCCCTCACACTGCCCTCACACTGCCCGCACACTGCCCACACACTGCCCACACACTGCCCACACACTGCCCACACACTGCCCACACACTGCACTCACACTGCCCTCCCACTTCCCTCACACTGCCCTCACACTGCCCTCACACTGCCCACACACTGTCCACACACACTGCCCACACACTGCCCACACACTGCCCACACACTGCCCTCACACTGCCCACACACTGCCCTCACACTGCCCTCACACTGCCCACACACTGCCCTCACACTGCCCACACACTGCCCACACACTGCCCACACACTGCCCTCACACTGCCCACACACTGCCCTCACACTGCCCTCACACACTGACCACACACTGCCCATACACTGCCCACACACTGCCCTCACACTGCCCACACACTGCCCACACACTGCCCTCACACACTGCCCTCTCACACTGCCCACACACTGCCCACACACTGCCCTCACACTGCCCACACACTGCCCACACACTGCCCACACACTGCCCACACACTGCCCACACACTGCCCACAAACTTCCCTCACACTGCCCTCACACTGCCCTCACACTGCCCACACACTGCCCACACACTGCCCTCACACACTGCCCACACACTGCCCACACACTGCCCACACACTGCCCACACACTGCCCTCACACTGCCCTCACACTGCCCACACACTGCCCACACTCTGCCCACAAACTGCCCACACACTGTCCACACACTGCCCGCACACTGCCCTCACACTGCCCACACACTGCCCACACACTGCCCTCACACTGCCCTCACACTGCCCACACACTGCCCTCACACTGCCCACACACTGCCCACACACTGCCCACACACTGCCCACACACTGTCCACACCCACTGCCCGCACACTGCCCACACACTGCCCACACACTGCCCACACACTGCCCACACACTGCCCACACACTGCCCACACACTGTCCACACACACTGCCCGCACACTGTCCACACACTGCCCTCACACTGCCCACACACTGCCCTCACACTGCCCACACACTGCCCTCACACTGCCCTCACACTGCCCTCACACACTGCCCATACACTGCCCACACACTGCCCACACACTGCCCACACACTGTCCACACACTGTCCACACACTGTCCTCACACACTGCCCACACACTGCCCACACACTGCCCACACACTGCCCACACACACTGCCCACACACTGCCCTCACGCTGCCCACAGACTGCCCACACACTTCCCTCACACTGCCCACACACTTCCCACATACTGTCCACACACTGCCCACACACTGCCCACACACTGCCCACACACTGCCCACACACACTGCCCACACACTGCCCTCACGCTGCCCACACACTGCCCACACACTTCCCTCACACTCCCCACACACTTCCCACATACTGTCCACACACTGCCCACACACTGCCCACACACTTCCCTCACACTGCCCACACACTTCCCACATACTGTCCACACACTGCCCGCAGACAGCCCACACTGCCCTCACACTGCCCGCACACTGCCCACACACTGCCCGCACACTGCCCACACACTGCCCACACACACTGCCCTCACACTGCCCACACACTGCCCTCACACTGCCCTCACACTGTCCTCACACTGCCCACACACTGCCCTCACACTGCCCACACACTGCCCACACACTGCCCACACACTGCCCACACACTGCCCTCACACTGCCCACACACTGCCCTCACACTGCCCTCACACTGCCCTCACACTGCCCACACACTGCCCTCACACTGCCCACACACTGCCCTCACACTGCCCTCACACTGCCCACACACTGCCCACACACTGCCCTCACACTGCCCTCACACTGCCCACACACTGCCCACACACTGCCACACACTGCCCTCACACTGCCCACACACTGTCCACACACACTGCCCTCACACTGCCCACACACTGCCCACACACTGTCCTCACACTGCCCACACACTGTCCACACACACTGCCCTCACACTGCCCACACACTGTCCACACACACTGCCCTCACACTGCCCACACACTGTCCACACACACTGCCCTCACACTGCCCACACACTTTCCACACACACTGTCCTCACACTGCCCACACACTGTCCACACACACTGCCCTCACACTGCCCACACACTGTCCACACACACTGCCCTCACACTGCCCACACACTGCCCTCACACTGCCCACACACTGTCCACACACACTGCCCTCACACTGCCCACACACTGTCCACACACACTGCCCTCACACTGCCCACACACTGTCCTCACACTGCCCTCACACTGTCCTCACACTGCCCACACACTGTCCACACACACTGCCCTCACACTGCCCACACACTGCCCACACACTGCCCACACACTGCCCACACACTGTCCTCACACTGCCCACACACTGTCCACACACACTGCCCTCACACTGCCCACACACTGTCCACACACACTGCCCTCACACTGCCCACACACTGCCCACACACTGTCCACACACTGTCCACACACACTGCCCTCACACTGCCCTCACACTGCCCACACACTGCCCACACACTGCCCACACACTGCCCACACACTGTCCTCACACTGCCCACACACTGTCCACACACACTGCCCTCACACTGCCCACACACTGTCCACACACACTGCCCTCACACTGCCCTCACACTGCCCTCACACTGTCCTCACACTGTCCTCACACTGCCCACACACTGTCCACACACACTGCCCACACACTGCCCACACACTGCCCACACACTGTCCTCACACTGCCCACACACTGACCACACACACTGCCCACACACTGCCCACACACTGCCCACACACTGCCCTCACACTGCCCACACACTGTCCACACACACTGCCCTCACACTGCCCTCACACTGCCCTCACACTGTCCTCACACTGCACTCACACTGCACACACACTGTCCACACACACTGCCCTCACACTGCCCTCACACTGCCCTCACACTGTCCTCACACTGCGCACACACTGTCCACACACACTGCCCTCACACTGCCCACACACTGTCCACACACACTGCCCTCACACTGCACACACACTGCCCACACACTGCCCACACACTGCCCACACACTGCCCTCACACTGCCCACACACTGCCCACACACTGCCCTCACACTGCACACACACTGCCCACACACTGCCCACACACTGTCCACACACACTGCCCTCACACTGCACACACACTGCCCACACACTGTCCACACACACTGCCCTCACACTGCCCTCACACTGCCCACACACTTCCCTCACACTGCCCACACACTGCCCACACACTGCCCACACACTGCCCAAACACTTCCCTCACATTGCCCACACACTGTCCACACACTGTCAGCAAACTGCCCACACACTGCCCGCACACGGCCCACACACTGCCCACACACGGCCCACACACTGCCCACACACTGCCCTCACACTGCCCACACACTGCCCACACACTGCCCACACACTGCCCACACACTGCCCACACACTGCCCACACACTGCCCACACACTGCCCTCACACTGCCCACACACTGCCCTCACACTGCCCTCACACACTGCCCACACACTGCCCACACACTGCCCACACACTGCCCACACACTGCCCTCACACTGCCCACACACTGCCCACACACTGCCCTCACACACTGCCCTCACACACTGCCCACACACTGCCCACACACTGCCCTCACACTGCCCACACACTGCCCACACACTGCCCACACACTGCCCACTCACCGCCCACACACTGCCCACACACTGCCCTCACACACTGCCCTCACACTGCCCTCACACTGCCCTCACACTGCCCGCACACTTCCCTCACACTGCCCGTACACTGCCCACACACTGCCCACACACTGCCCACACACTTCCCACACACTGCCCACACACTGCCCTCACACTGCCCTCTCACTTCCCTCACACTGACCTCACACTGCCCACACACTGTCCACACACACTTCCCACACACTGCCCACACACTGCCCACACACTGCCCTCACACTGCCCTCACACTGCCCACACACTCCCCTCACACTGCCCTCACACTGCCCACACACTACCCTCACACTGCCCACACACTGCCCACACACTGCCCTCACACTGCCCACACACTGCCCTCACACTGCCCTCACACTGTCCTCACACTGCCCACACACTGCCCTCACACTGCCCACACACTGCCCACACACTGCCCACACACTGCCCACACACTGCCCTCACACTGCCCACACACTGCCCTCACACTGCCCTCACACTGCCCTCACACTGCCCACACACTGCCCTCACACTGCCCACACACTGCCCTCACACTGCCCTCACACTGCCCACACACTGCCCACACACTGCCCTCACACTGCCCTCACACTGCCCACACACTGCCCACACACTGCCACACACTGCCCTCACACTGCCCACACACTGTCCACACACACTGCCCTCACACTGCCCACACACTGCCCACACACTGTCCTCACACTGCCCACACACTGTCCACACACACTGCCCTCACACTGCCCACACACTGTCCACACACACTGCCCTCACACTGCCCACACACTGTCCACACACACTGCCCTCACACTGCCCACACACTTTCCACACACACTGTCCTCACACTGCCCACACACTGTCCACACACACTGCCCTCACACTGCCCACACACTGTCCACACACACTGCCCTCACACTGCCCACACACTGCCCTCACACTGCCCACACACTGTCCACACACACTGCCCTCACACTGCCCACACACTGTCCACACACACTGCCCTCACACTGCCCACACACTGTCCTCACACTGCCCTCACACTGTCCTCACACTGCCCACACACTGTCCACACACACTGCCCTCACACTGCCCACACACTGCCCACACACTGCCCACACACTGCCCACACACTGTCCTCACACTGCCCACACACTGTCCACACACACTGCCCTCACACTGCCCACACACTGTCCACACACACTGCCCTCACACTGCCCACACACTGCCCACACACTGTCCACACACTGTCCACACACACTGCCCTCACACTGCCCTCACACTGCCCACACACTGCCCACACACTGCCCACACACTGCCCACACACTGTCCTCACACTGCCCACACACTGTCCACACACACTGCCCTCACACTGCCCACACACTGTCCACACACACTGCCCTCACACTGCCCTCACACTGCCCTCACACTGTCCTCACACTGTCCTCACACTGCCCACACACTGTCCACACACACTGCCCACACACTGCCCACACACTGCCCACACACTGTCCTCACACTGCCCACACACTGACCACACACACTGCCCACACACTGCCCACACACTGCCCACACACTGCCCTCACACTGCCCACACACTGTCCACACACACTGCCCTCACACTGCCCTCACACTGCCCTCACACTGTCCTCACACTGCACTCACACTGCACACACACTGTCCACACACACTGCCCTCACACTGCCCTCACACTGCCCTCACACTGTCCTCACACTGCGCACACACTGTCCACACACACTGCCCTCACACTGCCCACACACTGTCCACACACACTGCCCTCACACTGCACACACACTGCCCACACACTGCCCACACACTGCCCACACACTGCCCTCACACTGCCCACACACTGCCCACACACTGCCCTCACACTGCACACACACTGCCCACACACTGCCCACACACTGTCCACACACACTGCCCTCACACTGCACACACACTGCCCACACACTGTCCACACACACTGCCCTCACACTGCCCTCACACTGCCCACACACTTCCCTCACACTGCCCACACACTGCCCACACACTGCCCACACACTGCCCAAACACTTCCCTCACATTGCCCACACACTGTCCACACACTGTCAGCAAACTGCCCACACACTGCCCGCACACGGCCCACACACTGCCCACACACGGCCCACACACTGCCCACACACTGCCCTCACACTGCCCACACACTGCCCACACACTGCCCACACACTGCCCACACACTGCCCACACACTGCCCACACACTGCCCACACACTGCCCTCACACTGCCCACACACTGCCCTCACACTGCCCTCACACACTGCCCACACACTGCCCACACACTGCCCACACACTGCCCACACACTGCCCTCACACTGCCCACACACTGCCCACACACTGCCCTCACACACTGCCCTCACACACTGCCCACACACTGCCCACACACTGCCCTCACACTGCCCACACACTGCCCACACACTGCCCACACACTGCCCACTCACCGCCCACACACTGCCCACACACTGCCCTCACACACTGCCCTCACACTGCCCTCACACTGCCCTCACACTGCCCGCACACTTCCCTCACACTGCCCGTACACTGCCCACACACTGCCCACACACTGCCCACACACTTCCCACACACTGCCCACACACTGCCCTCACACTGCCCTCTCACTTCCCTCACACTGACCTCACACTGCCCACACACTGTCCACACACACTTCCCACACACTGCCCACACACTGCCCACACACTGCCCTCACACTGCCCTCACACTGCCCACACACTCCCCTCACACTGCCCTCACACTGCCCACACACTACCCTCACACTGCCCACACACTGCCCACACACTGCCCTCACACTGCCCACACACTGCCCTCACACTGCCCACACACTGCCCACACACTGCCCTCACACACTGCCCTCACACTGCCCACACACTGCCCACACACTGCCCTCACACTGCCCACACACTGCCCACACACTGCCCACACACTGCCCTCACACTGCCCACAAACTGCCCACACACTGCCCACACACTGCCCTCACACTGCCCACACACTGCCCTCACACTGCCCACACACTGCCCACACACTGCCCACACACTTCCCACACACTGCCCACACACTGCCCTCACACTGCCCTCACACTGCCCACACACTGCCCGCACACTGCCCACACACTGCCCTCACACTGCCCTCACACTGCCCGCACACTGCCCACACACTGCCCACACACTGCCCACACACTGCCCACACACTGCACTCACACTGCCCTCTCACTTCCCTCACACTGCCCTCACACTGCCCTCACACTGCCCTCACACTGCCCACACACTGTCCACACACACTGCCCACACACTGCCCACACACTGCCCACACACTGCCCTCACACTGCCCACACACTGCCCTCACACTGCCCTCACACTGCCCACACACTGCCCTCACACTGCCCACACACTGCCCACACACTGCCCACACACTGCCCTCAAACTGCCCAAACACTGCCCTCACACTGCCCTCACACTGCCCATACACTGCCCACACACTGCCCTCACACACTGCCCTCACACACTGCCCACACACTACCCACACACTGCCCTCACACTGCCCACACACTGCCCACACACTGCCCACACACTGCCCACACACTGCCCACACACTGCCCACACACTTCCCTCACACTGCCCTCACACTGCCCTCACACTGCCCACACACTGTCCACACACACTGCCCTCACACTGCCCACACACTGTCCACACACACTGTCCTCACACTGCCCACACACTGTCCACACACACTGCCCTCACACTGCCCACACACTGTCCACACACACTGCCCTCACACTGCCCACACACTGCCCTCACACTGCCCACACACTGTCCACACACACTGCCCTCACACTGCCCACACACTGTCCACACACACTGCCCTCACACTGCCCTCACACTGTCCTCACACTGCACTCACACTGCACACACACTGTCCACACACACTGCCCTCACACTGCCCACACACTGCCCTCACACTGCCCACACACTGTCCACACACACTGCCCTCACACTGCCCACACACTGTCCACACACACTGTCCTCACACTGCCCTCACACTGTCCTCACACTGCCCACACACTGACCACACACACTGCCCTCACACTGCCCACACACTGCCCACACACTGCCCACACACTGTCCTCACACTGCCCACACACTGTCCACACACACTGCCCTCACACTGCCCACACACTGTCCACACACACTGCCCTCACACTGCCCACACACTGCCCACACACTGTCCACACACTGTCCACACACACTGCCCTCACACTGCCCTCACACTGCCCACACACTGCCCACACACTGCCCACACACTGCCCACACACTGTCCTCACACTGCCCACACACTGTCCACACACACTGCCCTCACACTGCCCACACACTGTCCACACACACTGCCCTCACACTGCCCTCACACTGCCCTCACACTGTCCTCACACTGTCCTCACACTGCCCACACACTGTCCACACACACTGCCCACACACTGCCCACACACTGCCCACACACTGTCCTCACACTGCCCAGACACTGACCACACACACTGCCCACACACTGCCCACACACTGCCCACACACTGCCCTCACACTGCCCACACACTGTCCACACACACTGCCCTCACACTGCCCTCACACTGTCCTCACACTGCACTCACACTGCACACACACTGTCCACACACACTGCCCTCACACTGCCCTCACACTGCCCTCACACTGTCCTCACACTGCGCACACACTGTCCACACACACTGCCCTCACACTGCCCACACACTGTCCACACACACTGCCCTCACACTGCACACACACTGCCCACACACTGCCCACACACTGCCCTCACACTGCCCACACACTGCCCACACACTGCCCTCACACTGCACACACACTGCCCACACACTGCCCACACACTGTCCACACACACTGCCCTCACACTGCACACACACTGCCCACACACTGTCCACACACACTGCCCTCACACTGCCCTCACACTGCCCACACACTTCCCTCACACTGCCCACACACTGCCCACACACTGCCCACACACTGCCCACACACTTCCCTCACATTGCCCACACACTGTCCACACACTGTCAGCAAACTGCCCACACACTGCCCGCACACGGCCCACACACTGCCCACACACGGCCCACACACTGCCCACACACTGCCCTCACACTGCCCACACACTGCACACACACTGCCCACACACTGCCCACACACTGCCCACACACTGCCCTCACACTGCCCACACACTGCCCTCACACTGCCCTCACACACTGCCCACACACTGCCCACACACTGCCCACACACTGCCCACACACTGCCCTCACACTGCCCACACACTGTCCTCACACTGCCCTCACACTGCCCACACACTGCCCACACACTGCCCTCACACACTGCCCTCACACACTGCCCACACACTGCCCACACACTGCCCTCACACTGCCCACACACTGACACACACTGCCCACACACTGCCCACACACTGCCCACACACTGCCCACTCACCGACCACACACTGCCCACACACTGCCCTCACACACTGCCCTCACACTGCCCTCACACTGCCCTCACACTGCCCGCACACTTCCCTCACACTGCCCGTACACTGCCCACACACTGCCCACACACTGCCCACACCCTTCCCACACACTGCCCACACACTGCCCTCACACTGCCCTCTCACTTCCCTCACACTGCCCTCACGCTGCCCACACACTGTCCACACACACTTCCCACACACTGCCCACACACTGCCCACACACTGCCCTCACACTGCCCTCACACTGCCCACACACTGCCCACACACTGCCCTCACACACTGCCCTCACACTGCCCACACACTGCCCACACACTGCCCACACACTGCCCTCACACTGCCCACACACTGCCCTCACACTGCCCACACACTGCCCACACACTGCCCTCACACACTGCCCTCACACTGCCCACACACTGCCCACACACTGCCCACACACTGCCCTCACACTGCCCACACACTGCCCACACACTGCCCACACACTGCCCTCACACTGCCCACAAACTGCCCACACACTGCCCACACACTGCCCTCACACTGCCCACACACTGCCCTCACACTGCCCACACACTGCCCACACACTGCCCACACACTTCCCACACACTGCCCACACACTGCCCTCACACTGCCCTCACACTGCCCACACACTGCCCACACACTGCCCTCACACTGCCCTCACACTGCCCGCACACTGCCCACACACGGCCCACACACTGCCCACACACTGCCCACACACTGCACTCACACTGCCCTCTCACTTCCCTCACACTGCCCTCACACTGCCCTCACACTGCCCTCACACTGCCCACACACTGTCCACACACACTGCCCACACACTGCCCACACACTGCCCTCACACTGCCCACACACTGCACTGACACTGCCCTCACACTGCCCACACACTGCCCTCACACTGCCCACACACTGCCCACACACTGCCCACACACTGCCCTCACACTGCCCACACACTGCCCTCACACTGCCATCACACACTGACCACACACTACCCACACACTGCCCACACACTGCCCTCACACTGCCCACACACTGCCCACACACTGCCCTCACACACTGCCCTCACACACTGCCCACACACTACCCACACACTGCCCTCACACTGCCCACACACTGCCCACACACTGCCCACACACTGCCCACACACTGCCCACACACTTCCCTCACACTGCCCTCACACTGCCCTCACACTGCCCACACACTGCCCACACACTGCCCTCACACACTGCCCACACACTGCCCACACACTGCCCACACACTGCCCACACACTGCCCTCACACTGCCCTCACACTGCCCACACACTGCCCACACACTGCCCACAAACTGCCCACACACTGCCCACACACTGTCCACACACTGCCCGCACACTGCCCTCACACTGCCCACACACTGCCCACACACTGACCACACACTGCCCTCACACTTCCCTCACACTGCCCTCACACTGCCCTCACACTGTCCACACACTGCCCACACACTGCCCACACACTGCCCACACACTGCCCACACACTGCCCACACACTGTCCACACACACTGCCCGCACACTGCCCACACACTGCCCACACACTGCCCACACACTGCCCACACACTGCCCACACACTGTCCACACACACTGCCCGCACACTGTCCACACACTGCCCTCACACTGCCCACACACTGCCCTCACACTGCCCTCACACTGCCCTCACACACTGCCCACACACTGCCCACACACTGCCCACACACTGCCCACACACTGTCCACACACTGTCCACACACTGTCCTCACACACTGCCCACACACTGCCCACACACTGCCCACATACTGCCCACACACTGTCCACACACTGCCCACACACACTGCCCACACACTGCCCTCACGCTGCCCACACACTGCCCACACACTTCCCTCACACTGCCCACACACTTCCCACATACTGTCCACACACTGTCCACACACTGCCCACACACTTCCCACATACTGTCCACACACTGCCCGCACACTGCCCACACTGCCCTCACACTGCCCGCACACTGCCCACACACTGCCCTCACACTGCCCACACACTGCCCACACACACTGCCCTCACACTGCCCACACACTGCCCTCACACTGCCCTCACACTGTCCTCACACTGCCCACACACTGCCCTCACACTGCCCACACACTGCCCACACACTGCCCACACACTGCCCACACACTGCCCTCACACTGCCCACACACTGCCCTCACACTGCCCTCACACTGCCCTCACACTGCCCACACACTGCCCTCACACTGCCCACACACTGCCCTCACACTGCCCTCACACTGCCCACACACTGCCCACACACTGCCCTCACACTGCCCTCACACTGCCCACACACTGCCCACACACTGCCACACACTGCCCTCACACTGCCCACACACTGTCCACACACACTGCCCTCACACTGCCCACACACTGTCCTCACACTGTCCTCACACTGCCCACACACTGTCCACACACACTGCCCTCACACTGCCCTCACACTGTCCACACACACTGCCCTCACACTGCCCACACACTGTCCACACACACTGCCCTCACACTGCCCACACACTGTCCTCACACTGCCCTCACACTGTCCTCACACTGCCCACACACTGTCCACACACACTGCCCTCACACTGCCCACACACTGCCCACACACTGCCCACACACTGTCCTCACACTGCCCACACACTGCCCACACACTGCCCACACACTGTCCACACACACTGCCCACACACTGCCCACACACTGCCCACACACTGTCCTCACACTGCCCACACACTGTCCACACACACTGCCCACACACTGCCCACACACTGCCCACACACTGCCCTCACACTGCCCACACACTGTCCACACACACTGCCCTCACACTGCCCTCACACTGCCCTCACACTGTCCTCACACTGCACTCACACTGCCCACACACTGCCCACACACTGCCCTCACACTGCCCTCACACTGCCCACACACTGTCCACACACACTGCCCTCACACTGTCCTCACACTGCCCACACACTGTCCACACACACTGCCCTCACACTGCCCACACACTGTCCACACACACTGCCCTCACACTGCCCTCACACTGCCCTCACACTGTCCTCACACTGCCCACACACTGTCCACACACACTGCCCTCACACTGCCCACACACTGTCCACACACACTGCCCTCACACTGCACACACACTGCCCACACACTGCCCATTCACTGCCCACACACTGCCCTCACACTGCCCACACACTGTCCACACACACTGCCCTCACACTGCACACACACTGCCCACACACTGCCCACACACTGTCCACACACACTGCCCTCACACTGCACACACACTGCCCACACACTGTCCACACACACTGCCCTCACACTGCCCTCACACTGCCCACACACTGTCCACACACACTGCCCTCACACTGCCCACACACTGCCCACACACTGCCCACACACTGCCCACACACTGTCCTCACACTGCCCACACACTGCCCACACACTGCCCTCACACTGCACACACACTTCCCACACACTGCCCACACACTGCCCTCACACTGCCCTCTCACTTCCCTCACACTGCCCTCACACTGCCCACACACTGTCCACACACACTGCCCACACACTGCCCACACACTGCCCACACAAGGCCCTCACACTGCCCACACACTGCCCTCACACTGCACTCACACTGCCCACACACTGCCCTCACACTGCCCAAACACTGCCCTCACACTGCCCACACACTGCCCTCACACTGCCCACACACTTCCCTCACACTGCCCACACACTGCCCACACACTGCCCACACACTTCCGACACACTTCCCTCACACTGCCCACACACTGCCCACACACTGCCCACACACTGCCCACACACTGCCCAAACACTGCCCACACACTGCCCAAACACTGCCCACACACCGCCCACACACTTCCCTCACACTGCCCACACACTGCCTACACACTGCCCTCACATGCCCACACACTGCCCACACACTGCCCACACACTGCCCACACACTGCCCACACACTTCCCTCACACTGCCCACACACTTCCCTCACACTGCCCACACACTTCCCTCACACTGCCCTCACACTGCCCACACACTGCCCACACACTGCCCACACACTGCCCACACACTGCCCTCACACTGCCCACACACTGCCCTCACACTGCCCACACACTGCCCTCACACTGCCCACACACTTCCCTCACACTGCCCACACACTGCCCACACACTTCCCACACACTGCCCACACACTGCCCACACACTGCCCACACACTGCCCACACACTGCCCTCACACTGCCCACACACTGCCCTCACACTGCACACACACTTCCCACACACTGCCCACACACTGCCCACACACTGCCCACACACTGCCCACACACTGCCCACACACTGCCCACACACTGCCCTCACACTGCCCACACACTGCCCGCACACTGCCCACACACTGCCCACACACTGCCCACACACTGCCCACACACTTCCCTCACACTGCCCTCACACTGCCCACACACTGCCCACACACTGCCCACACACTTCCCTCACACTGCCCACACACTTCCCACACACTGCCCACACACTGCCCACACACTGCCCACACACTTCCATCACACTGCCCACACACTGCCCTCACACTGCCCACACACTGCCCTCACACTGCCCACACACTGCCCACACACTGCCCACACACTTCCCTCACACTGCCCACACACTTCCCTCACACTGCCCTCACACTGCCCACACACTGCCCACACATTTCCCTCACACTGCCCACACACTGCCCACACACTGCCCACACACTGCCCACACACTTCCCTCACACTGCCCACACACACTGCCCTCACACTGCCCACACACTGACCTCAAACTGCCCACACACTGCCCTCACACTGACCTCAAACTGCCCACACACTGCCCTCACACTGCCCACACACTTCCCTCACACTGCCCACACACTTCCCTCACACTGCCCACACACTTCCCTCACACTGCCCACACTCTGCCCTCAAACTGCCAACACACTGCACTCACACTGCCCACACACTGCCCACACACTGCCCACACACTTCCCTCACACTGCCCACACACTGTCCTCACACTGCCCACACACTGCCCACACACTGCCCAAACACTGCCCACACACTGCCCACACACTGCCCACACACTGTCCTCACACTGCCCACACACTGCCCACACACTGCCCACACACTGTCCACACACTGCCCACACACTGCCCACACACTGCCCACACACTGTCCTCACACTGCCCACACACTGCCCACACACTGCCCACACACTGCCCACAAACTGTCCTCACACTGCCCACACACTGCCCACACACTGCCCACACACACTGCCCACACACTGCCCACACACTGCCCACACACTGCCCACACACTTCCCACACACTGCCCTCACACTGCCCACACACTGCCCACACACTGTCCACACACTGCCCTCACACTGCCCACACACTGCCCACACACTGTCCACACACTGCCCACACACTGCCCACACACTGCCCTCACACTGCCCTCACACTGCCCACACACTGCCCACACACTGCCCACACACTGCCCACACACTGCCCACACACTTCCCACACACTGCTCTCACACTGCCCACACACTGCCCACACACTTCCCTCACACTGCCCACACTCTGCCCTCACACTGCCAACACACTGCCCTCACAATGCCCACACACTGCCCACACACTGCCCACACACTTCCCTCACACTGCCCACACACTGTCCTCACACTGCCCACACACTGCCCACACACTGCCCACACACTGCCCACACACTGCCCACACACTGCCCACACACTGCCCACACACGGCCCACACACTGTCCTCACACTGCCCACACACTGCCCACACACAGCCCTCACACTGCCCACACACTGTCCACACACACTGCCCACACACTGCCCACACACTGCCCAAACACTGCCCACACACTTCCCACACACTGCCCTCACACTGCCCACACACTGCCCTCACACACTGCCCTCACACACTGCCCTCACACTGCCCTCACACTGTCCACACACACTGCCCTCACACTGCCCTCACACTGCCCTCACACTGTCCTCACACTGCACTCACACTGCCCACACACTGCCCACACACTGCCCTCACACTGCCCTCACACTGTCCACACACACTGCCCTCACACTGCCCACACACTGTCCACACACACTGCCCTCACACTGCCCACACACTGTCCTCACACTGCCCTCACACTGTCCTCACACTGCCCACACACTGTCCACACACACTGCCCTCACAATGCCCACACACTGCCCACACACTGCCCACACACTGTCCTCACACTGCCCACACACTGTCCACACACACTGCCCTCACACTGCCCACACACTGTCCACACACACTGCCCTCACACTGCCCACACACTGCCCACACACTGTCCACACACTGTCCACACACACTGCCCTCACACTGCCGTCACACTGCCCACACACTGCCCACACACTGCCCACACACTGCCCACACACTGTCCTCACACTGCCCACACACTGTCCACACACACTGCCCTCACACTGCCCACACACTGTCCACACACACTGCCCTCACACTGCCCTCACACTGTCCTCACACTGTCCTCACACTGCCCACACACTGTCCACACACACTGCCCACACACTGCCCACACACTGCCCACACACTGTCCTCACACTGCCCAAACACTGTCCACACACACTGCCCACACACTGCCCACACACTGCCCACACACTGCCCTCACACTGCCCACACACTGTCCACACACACTGCCCTCACACTGCCCTCACACTGCCCTCACACTGTCCTCACACTGCACTCACACTGCCCACACACTGCCCACAAACTGCCCTCACACTGCCCTCACACTGCCCACACACTGTCCACACACACTGCCCTCACACTGTCCTCACACTGCCCACACACTGTCCACACACACTGCCCTCACACTGCCCACACACTGTCCACACACACTGCCCTCACACTGCCCTCACACTGCCCTCACACTGTCCTCACACTGCCCACACACTGTCCACACACACTGCCCTCACACTGCCCACACACTGTCCACACACACTGCCCTCACACTGCACACACACTGCCCACACACTGCCCATTCACTGCCCACACACTGCCCTCACACTGCCCACACACTGTCCACACACACTGCCCTCACACTGCACACACACTGCCCACACACTGCCCACACACTGTCCACACACACTGCCCTCACACTGCACACACACTGCCCACACACTGTCCACACACACTGCCCTCACACTGCCCTCACACTGCCCACACACTGTCCACACACACTGCCCTCACACTGCCCACACACTGCCCACACACTGCCCACACACTGTCCTCACACTGCCCACACACTGCCCACACACTGCCCTCACACTGCACACACACTTCCCACACACTGCCCACACACTGCCCTCACACTGCCCTCTCACTTCCCTCACACTGCCCTCACACTGCCCACACACTGTCCACACACACTGCCCACACACTGCCCACACACTGCCCACACAAGGCCCTCACACTGCCCACACACTGCCCTCACACTGCACTCACACTGCCCACACACTGCCCTCACACTGCCCACACACTGCCCTCACACTGCCCACACACTGCCCTCACACTGCCCACACACTTCCCTCACACTGCCCACACACTGCCCACACACTGCCCACACACTTCCGACACACTTCCCTCACACTGCCCACACACTGCCCACACACTGCCCACACACTGCCCACACACTGCCCAAACACTGCCCACACACTGCCCAAACACTGCCCACACACCGCCCACACACTTCCCTCACACTGCCCACACACTGCCTACACACTGCCCTCACATGCCCACACACTGCCCACACACTGCCCACACACTGCCCACACACTGCCCACACACTTCCCTCACACTGCCCACACACTTCCCTCACACTGCCCACACACTTCCCTCACACTGCCCTCACACTGCCCACACACTGCCCACACACTGCCCACACACTGCCCACACACTGCCCTCACACTGCCCACACACTGCCCTCACACTGCCCACACACTGCCCTCACACTGCCCACACACTTCCCTCACACTGCCCACACACTGCCCACACACTTCCCACACACTGCCCACACACTGCCCACACACTGCCCACACACTGCCCACACACTGCCCACACACTGCCCTCACACTGCCCACACACTGCCCTCACACTGCACACACACTTCCCACACACTGCCCACACACTGCCCACACACTGCCCACACACTGCCCACACACTGCCCACACACTGCCCACACACTGCCCTCACACTGCCCACACACTGCCCGCACACTGCCCACACACTGCCCACACACTTCCCTCACACTACCCACACACTGCCCACACACTGCCCACACACTGCCCACACACTTCCCTCACACTGCCCTCACACTGCCCACACACTGCCCACACACTGCCCACACACTTCCCTCACACTGCCCACACACTTCCCACACACTGCCCACACACTGCCCACACACTGCCCACACACTTCCATCACACTGCCCACACACTGCCCTCACACTGCCCACACACTGCCCTCACACTGCCCACACACTGCCCACACACTGCCCACACACTTCCCTCACACTGCCCTCACACTGCCCACACACTGCCCACACATTTCCCTCACACTGCCCACACACTGCCCACACACTGCCCACACACTGCCCACACACTTCCCTCACACTGCCCACACACACTGCCCTCACACTGCCCACACACTGACCTCAAACTGCCCACACACTGCCCTCACACTGCCCACACACTTCCCTCACACTGCCCACACACTTCCCTCACACTGCCCACACACTTCCCTCACACTGCCCACACTCTGCCCTCAAACTGCCAACACACTGCACTCACACTGCCCACACACTGCCCACACACTGCCCACACACTTCCCTCACACTGCCCACACACTGTCCTCACACTGCCCACACACTGCCCACACACTGCCCAAACACTGCCCACACACTGCCCACACACTGCCCACACACTGTCCTCACACTGCCCACACACTGCCCACACACTGCCCACACACTGTCCACACACTGCCCACACACTGCCCACACACTGCCCACACACTGTCCTCACACTGCCCACACACTGCCCACACACTGCCCACACACTGCCCACACACTGTCCTCACACTGCCCACACACTGCCCACACACTGCCCACACACACTGCCCACACACTGCCCACACACTGCCCACACACTGCCCACACACTTCCCACACACTGCCCTCACACTGCCCACACACTGCCCACACACTGTCCACACACTGCCCTCACACTGCCCACACACTGCCCACACACTGTCCACACACTGCCCACACACTGCCCACACACTGCCCTCACACTGCCCTCACACTGCCCACACACTGCCCACACACTGCCCACACACTGCCCACACACTGCCCACACACTTCCCACACACTGCTCTCACACTGCCCACACACTGCCCACACACTTCCCTCACACTGCCCACACTCTGCCCTCACACTGCCAACACACTGCCCTCACAATGCCCACACACTGCCCACACACTGCCCACACACTTCCCTCACACTGCCCACACACTGTCCTCACACTGCCCACACACTGCCCACACACTGCCCACACACTGCCCACACACTGCCCACACACTGTCCTCACACTGCCCACACACTGCCCACACACTGTCCACACACTGCCCACACACTGCCCACACACTGCACACACACTGTCCTCACACTGCCCACACACTGCCCACACACTGCCCACACACTGCCCACACACTGTCCTCACACTGCCCACACACTGCCCACACACAGCCCTCACACTGCCCACACACTGTCCACACACACTGCCCACACACTGCCCACACACTGCCCAAACACTGCCCACACACTTCCCACACACTGCCCTCACACTGCCCACACACTGCCCTCACACACTGCCCTCACACACTGCCCTCACACTGCCCACACACTGCCCACACACTGCCCACACACTGCCCACACACTGCCCTCACACTGCCCACGCACTGCCCACACACTGCCCACAAACTGCCCACACACTGCCCACACACTGCCCACACACTGCCCTCACACTGCCCACACACTGCCCTCACACTGCCCTCACACACTGCCCACACACTGCCCACACACTGCCCACACACTGCCCACACACTGCCCTCACACTGCCCTCACACACTGCCCTCACACACTGCCCACACACTGCCCACACACTGCCCTCACACTGCCCACACACTGCCCTCACACTGCCCACACACTGCCCACACACTGCCCTCACACACTGCCCTCACACACTGCCCACACACTGCCCACACACTGCCCACACACTGCCCACACACTGCCCACACACCGCCCACACACTCCCCACACACTGCCCTCACACACTGCCCTCACACTGCCCTCACACTGCCCGCACACTTCCCTCACACTGCCCGCACACTGCCCACACACTGCCCACACACTGCCCACACACTTCCCACACACTGCCCACATACTGCCCTCACACTGCCCTCTCACTTCCCTCACACTGCCCTCACACTGCCCACACACTGTCCACACACACTGCCCACACACTGCCCACACACTGCCCACACAAGGCCCTCACACTGCCCTCACACTGCCCTCACACTGCCCACACACTGCCCACACACTTCCCTCACACTGCCCACACACTGCCCTCACACTGCCCACACACTGCCCTCACACTGCCCACACACTGCCCTCACACTGCCCACACACTGCCCTCACACTGCCCTCACACTGCACACACACTGCCCTCACACTGCCCACACACTGCCCACACACTGCCCTCACACTGCCCACACACTGCCCACACACTGCCCTCACACACTGCCCTCACACTGCCCACACACTGCCCACACACTGCCCACACACTGCCCTCACACTGCCCACACACTGCCCACACACTGCCCTCACACTGCCCACACACTGCCCAAACACTGCCCACACACTGCCCTCACACTGCCCACACACTGCCCTCACACACTGCCCTCACACACTGCCCTCACACACTGCCCTCACACTGCCCACACACTTCCCACACACTGCCCACACACTGCCCTCACACTGCCCTCACACTGCCCACACACTGCCCACACACTGCCCACACACTGCCCTCACACTGCCCTCACACTGCCCGCACACTGCCCACACACTGCCCACACACTGCCCACACACTGCCCACACACTGCCCACACACTGCACTCACACTGCCCTCTCACTTCCCTCACACTGCCCTCACACTGCCCTCACACTGCCCACACACTGCCCTCACACTGCCCACACACTGCCCACACACTGCCCACACACTGCCCACACACTGCCCACACACTTCCCTCACACTGCCCTCACACTGCCCACACACTGCCCACACACTGCCCTCACACACTGCCAACACACTGCCCACACACTGCCCACACACTGGCCACACACTGCCCTCACACTGCCCACACACTGCCCTCACACTGCCCTCACACTGCCCACACACTGCCCTCACACTGCCCACACACTGCCCACACACTGCCCACACACTGCCCTCACACTGCCCACACACTGCCCTCACACTGCCCTCACACACTGACCACACACTGCCCACACACTGCCCACACACTGCCCTCACACTGCCCAAACACTTCCCACACACTGCCCTCACACACTGCCCTCACACACTGCCCACACACTGCCCACACACTGCCCTCACACTGCCCACACACTGCCCACACACTGCCCACACACTGCCCACACACTGCCCACACACTTCCCTCACACTGCCCTCACACTGCCCACACACTGCCCACACACTGCCCTCACACACTGCCCTCACACTGCCCACACACTGCCCTCACACTGCCCACACACTGTCCACACACTGCCCACACACTGCCCACACACTGCCCTCACACTGTCCTCACACTGCCCACACACTGCCCACACACTGCCTTCACACTGCCCTCACACTGCCCACACACTGCCCACACACTGCACACACACTGCCCACACACTGCCCTCACACTGCCCTCACACTGCCCACACACTGCCCACACACTGCCCACAAACTGCCCACACACTGCCCACACACTGTCCACACACTGTCCTCACACACTGCCCACACACTGCCCACACACTGCCCACACACTGGCCACACACTGCCCTCACACTGCCCACACACTGCCCTCACACTGCCCACACACTGCCCACACACTGCCCACACACTGCCCACACACTGTCCACACACACTGCACGCACACTGCCCACACACTGCCCTCACACTGCCCTCACACTGCACAAACACTGCCCACACACTTCCCTCAAACTGCCCTCACACTGCCCACACACTGCCCACACACTGCCCACACACTGTCCACACACTGCCCACACACTTCCCTCACACTGCCAACACACTGCCCACACACTGCCCTCACACTGTCCACACACTGCCCACACACTGCCCACACACTGCCCACACACTGCCCTCACACTGCCCTCACACTGCCCACACACTGCCCACACACTGTCCACACACTTCCCTCACACTGCCCACACACTGCCCACACACTGCCCACACACTGCCCACACACTGCCCACACACTGCCCACACACTTCCCTCACATTGCCCACACACTGCCCACACACTGCCCTCACACTGTCCACACACTGCCCACACACTGCCCACACACTGCCCACACACTGCCCTCACACTGCCCACACACTGCCCACACACTGCCCTCACACTGCCCTCACACTGCCCTCACACTGCCCGCACACTGCCCACACACTGCCCACACACTGCCCACACACTGCCCTCACACTGCCCTCAAACACTGCCCACACACTGCCCACACACTGCCCACACACTGCCCACACACTGCCCACACACACTGCCCGCACACTGCCCACACACTGCCCTCACACTGCCCTCACACTGCCCGCACACTGCCCACACACTGCCCACACACTGCCCACACACTGCCCTCACACTGCCCTCACACACTGCCCTCACACTGCCCACACACTGCCCTCACACTGCCCACACACACTGCCCACACACTGCCCACACACTGCCCACACACTGCCCACACTGCCCTCACACTGTCCTCACACTGTCCTCACACTGCCTTCACACCGCCCACACACTGCCCACACACTGCCACACACTGCCCTCACACTGCCACACACTGCCCTCACACTGCCCACACACTGTCCACACACACTGCCCTCACACTGCCCACACACTGCCCACACACTGCCCTCACACTGCCCACACACTGCCCACACACTGCCCTCACACTGCCCACACACTGCCCTCTCACTTCCCACACACTGCCCTCACACTGCCCTCACACTGCCCTCACACTGCCCTCACACTGCCCTCACACTGCACTCAGACTGCCCTCACACTGCACACACACTGCCCACACACTGCCCACACACTTCCCTCACACTGCCCTCACACTGCCCTCACACTGTCCTCACACATCCCTCAGACTGCCCACACACTGCCCTCACACTGCCCACACACTGCCCTCACACTGCCCTCACACTGCCCTCAGACTGCCCACACACTGCCCTCACACTGTCCTCACACTGCCCTCAGACTGCCCACACACTGCCCACACACTGCCCACACACTTCCCTCACACTGCCCACACACTGCCCACACACTTCCCTCACACTGCCCACACACTGCCCACACACTTCCCTCAAACTGCCCTCACACTGCCCTCAAACTGCCCACACACTGCCCACACACTGCCCACACACTGCCCACACACTTCCCTCACACTGCCCACACACTGCCCACACACTTCCCTCAAACTGCCCTCACACTGCCCTCACACTGCCCACACACTGCCCTCACACTGCCCACACACTGCCCACACACTGCCCGCACACTGCCCACACACTGTCCTCACACTGCCCACACACTGCCCACACACTGCCCACACACTGCCCACACACTGCCCACACACTGCCCACACACTTCCCTCACACTGCCCTCACACTGCCCACACACTGCCCACACACTGCCCACAAACTGCCCACACACTGCCCACACACTTCCCTCACACTGCCCTCACACTGCCCACACACTGCCCACACACTGCCACACACTGCCCTCACACTGCCCGCACACTGCCCACACACTGCCCACACACTGCCCACACACTGCCCACACACTTCCCACACACTGCCGACACACTGCCCTCACACTGCCCTCTCACTTCCCTCACACTGCCCTCACACTGCCCACACACTGCCCACACACTGTCCACACACACTGCCCACACACTGCCCATACACTGCCCACACACTGCCCGCACACTGCTCTAACACTGCCCACACACTGCCCTCACACTGCCCTCACACTGCCCACACACTGCCCACACACTGCCCACACACTGCCCTCACACTGCCCACACACTGCCCACACACTGCCCTCACACACTGCCCTCACACTGCCCACACACTGCCCACACACTGCCCACACACTGCCCTCACACTGCCCACACACTGCCCTCACACTGCCCACACACTGCCCACACACTGCCCACACACTGCCCTCACACTGCCCACACACTGCCCACACACTGCCCTCACACACTGCCCTCACACACTGCCCTCACACTGCCCACACACTGCCCACACACTGCCCACACACTTCCCTCACACTGCCCTCACACTGCCCTCACACTGCCCTCACACTGCCCACACACTGCCCACACACTGCCCACACACTGCCCTCACACTGCCCTCACACTGCCCACACACTGCCCACACACTGCCCACACACTGCCCTCACACTGCCCACACACTGCCCACACACTGCCCACACACTTCCCTCACACTGCCCTCACACTGCCCTCACACTGCCCACACACTGCCCACACACTGCCCGCACACTGCCCACACACTGTCCTCACACTGCCCACACACTGCCCACACACTGCCCACACACTGCCCACACACTTCCCTCACACTGCCCTCACACTGCCCACACACTGCCCACACACTGCCCACACACTGCCCACACACTGCCCACACACTTCCCTCACACTGCCCTCACACTGCCCACACACTGCCCACACACTGCCCTCACACTGCCCTCACACTGGCCACACACTGCCCACACACTGCCCACACACTGCCCACACACTGCCCACACACTGCCCACACACTGCCCACACACTGCCCTCAGACTGCCCACACACTTCCCTCACACTGCCCACACACTGCCCTCACACTGCCCTCACACTGCCCACACACTGCCCACACACTGCCCTCACACTGCCCACACACTGCCCACACACTGCCCTCACACTGCCCACACACTTCCCTCACACTGCCCTCACACTGCCCACACACTGCCCACACACTGCCCACACACTTCCCTCACACTGCCCTCACACTGCCCTCACACTGCCCTCTCACTGCCCACACACTGCCCACACACTGCCACACACTGCCCTCACACTGCCCGCACACTGCCCACACACTGCCCACACACTGCCCTCACACTGCCCTCTCACTTCCCTCACACTGCCCTCACACTGCCCACACACTGTCCACACACACTGCCCACACACTGCCCATACACTGCCCACACACTGCCCTCACACTGCCCTAACACTGCGCACACACTGCCCTCACACTGCCCTCACACTGCCCACACACTGCCCACACACTGCCCTCACACTGCATACACACTGCCCTCACACTGCCCACACACTGCCCACACACTGCCCTCACACACTGCCCTCGCACTGCCCACACACTGCCCACACACTGCCCACACACTGCCCTCACACTGCCCGCACACTGCCCACACACTGTCCTCACACTGCCCTCACACTGCCCTCACACTGCCCACACACTGCCCACACACTGCCCTCACACTGCCCTCACACTGGCCACACACTGCCCACACACTGCCCACACACTGCCCACACACTGCCCACACACTGCCCACACACTGCCCTCAGACTGCCCACACACTTCCCTCACACTGCCCACACACTGCCCTCACACTGCCCTCACACTGCCCACACACTGCCCACACACTGCCCTCACACTGCCCACACACTGCCCACACACTGCCCTCACACTGCCCACACACTTCCCTCACACTGCCCTCACACTGCCCACACACTGCCCACACACTGCCCACACACTTCCCTCACACTGCCCTCACACTGCCCTCACACTGCCCTCTCACTGCCCACACACTGCCCACACACTGCCACACACTGCCCTCACACTGCCCGCACACTGCCCACACACTGCCCACACACTGCCCACACACTGCCCACACACTTCCCACACACTGCCCACACACTGCCCTCACACTGCCCTCTCACTTCCCTCACACTGCCCTCACACTGCCCACACACTGTCCACACACACTGCCCACACACTGCCCATACACTGCCCACACACTGCCCTCACACTGCCCTAACACTGCGCACACACTGCCCTCACACTGCCCTCACACTGCCCACACACTGCCCACACACTGCCCTCACACTGCATACACACTGCCCTCACACTGCCCACACACTGCCCACACACTGCCCTCACACACTGCCCTCACACTGCCCACACACTGCCCACACACTGCCCACACACTGCCCTCACACTGCCCACACACTGCCCACACACTGCCCTCACACTGCCCACACACTGCCCACACACTGCCCACACACTGCCCTCACACTGCCCACACACTGCCCACACACTGCCCTCACACACTGCCCTCACACACTGCCCTCACACTGCCCACACACTGCCCACACACTGCCCACACACTGCCCACACACTGCCCTCACACTGCCCTCACACTGCCCTCACACTGCCCTCACACTGCCCACACACTGCCCACACACTGCCCTCACACTGCTCTCACACTGCCCTCACACTGCCCACACACTGCCCACACACTGCCCACACACTGCCTACACACTGCCCACACACTGCCCTCACACTGCCCTCTCACTTCCCTCACACTGCCCTCACACTGCCCTCACACTGCCCACACACTGTCCACACACACTGCCCACACACTGCCCACACACTGCCCACACACTGCCCTCACACTGCCCTCACACTGCCCACACACTGCCCTCACACTGCCCTCACACTGCCCACACACTGCCCTCACACTGCCCACACACTGCCCACACACTGCCCTCACACTGCCCACACACTGCCCACACACTGCCCTCACACACTGCCCTCACACTGCCCACACACTGCCCACACACTGCCCACACACTGCCCTCACACTGCCCACACACTGCCCACACACTGCCCACACACTGCCCTCACACTGCCCACACACTGCCCTCACACTGCCCACACACTGCCCACACACTGCCCTCACACACTGCCCTCACACACTGCCCTCACACTGCCCACACACTGCCCACACACTGCCCACACACTACACTCACACTGCCCACACACTGCCCACACACTGCCCACACACTGCCCACACACTGCCCACACACTGCCCTCACACTGCCCACACACTGCCCTCACACTGCCCTCACACACTGCCCACACACTGCCCACACACTGCCCACACACTGCCCACACACTGCCCTCACACTGCCCACACACTGCCCACACACTGCCCTCACAACTGCCCTCACACACTGCCCACACACTGCCCACACACTGCCCTCACACTGCCCACACACTGCCCTCACACTGCCCACACACTGCCCACACACTGCCCTCACACACTGCCCTCACACACTGCCCACCCACTGCCCACACACTGCCCACACACTGCCCACACACTGCCCACACACCGCCCACACACTCCCCACACACTGCCCTCACACACTGCCCTCACACTGCCCTCACACTGCCCGCACACTTCCCTCACACTGCCCGCACACTGCCCACACACTGCCCACACACTGCCCACAAACTGCCCACACACTTCCCACACACTGCCCACACACTGCCCTCACACTGCCCTCTCACTTCCCTCACACTGCCCTCACACTGCCCACACACTGTCCACACACACTGCCCACACACTGCCCACACACTGCCCACACAAGGCCCTCACACTGCCCTCACACTGCCCACACACTGCCCTCACACTGCCCACACACTGCCCACGCACAGCCCACACACTGCCCAAACACTGCCCACACACTGCCCACACACTTCCCTCACACTGCCCACACACTGCCTACACACTGCCCTCACATGCCCACACACTGCCCACACACTGCCCACACACTGCCCACACACTGCACACACACTTCCCTCACACTGCCCACACACTTCCCTCACACTGCCCACACACTTCCCTCACACTGCCCTCACACTGCCCACACACTGCCCTCACACTGCCCACACACTGCCCTAACACTGCCCACACACTTCCCTCACACTGCCCACACACTGCCCACACACTTCCCACACACTGCCCACACACTGCCCACACACTGCCCACACACTGCCCACACACTGCCCAGACACTGCCCACACACTGCCCTCACACTGCCCACACACTGCCCTCACACTGCACACACACTTCCCGCACACTGCCCACACACTGCCCACACACTGCCCACACACTGCCCACACACTGCCCACACACTGCCCTCACACTGCCCACACACTGCCCGCACACTGCCCACACACTGCCCACACACTTCCCTCACACTGCCACACACTGCCCACACACTGCCCACACACTGCCCACACACTGCCCACACACTTCCCTCACACTGCCCTCACACTGCCCACACACTGCCCACACACTGCCCACACACTTCCCTCACACTGCCCACACACTTCCCACACACTGCCCACACACTGCCCACACACTGCCCACACACTTCCCTCACACTGCCCACAAACTGCCCTCACACTGCCCACACACTGCCCACACACTGCCCACACACTGCCCACACACTTCCCTCACACTGCCCACACACTTCCCTCACACTGCCCTCACACTGCCCACACACTGCCCACACATTTCCCTCACACTGCCCACACACTGCCCACACACTGCCCACACACTGCCCACACACTTCCCTCACACTGCACACACACTGCCCTCACACACTGCCCTCACACTGCCCACACACTGACCTCACACTGCCCACACACTGCCCTCACACTGCCCACACACTTCCCTCACACTGCCCACACACTTCCCTCACACTGCCCACACACTTCCCTCACACTGCCCACACTCTGCCCTCAAACTGCCAACACACTGCCCTCACACTGCCCACACACTGCCCACACACTGCCCACACACTTCCCTCACACTGCCCACACACTGTCCTCACACTGCCCACACACTGCCCACACACTGCCCACACACTGTCCACACACTGCCCACACACTGCCCACACACTGCCCACACACTGTCCTCACACTGCCCACACACTGCCCACACACTGCCCACACACTGCCCTCACACTGCCCACACACTGCCCACACACTGCCCTCACACTGCCCACACACTGTCCACACACACTGCCCACACACTGCCCACACACTGCCCACACACTTCCCACACAATGCCCTCACACTGCCCACACACTGCCCACACACTGTCCACACACTGCCCTCACACTGCCCACACACTGCCCACACACTGTCCACACACTGCCCACACACTGCCCTCACACTGCCCTCACACTGCCCACACACTGCCCACACACTGCCCACACACTGCCCACACACTTCCCACACACTGCCCTCACACTGCCCACACACTTCCCTCACACTGCCCACACTCTGCCCTCACACTGCCAACACACTGCCCTCACACTGCCCACACACTGCCCACACACTGCCCACACACTTCCCTCACACTGCCCACACACTGTCCTCACACTGCCCACACACTGCCCACACACTGCCCACACACTGACCACACACTGCCCACACACTGCCCACACACTGTCCTCACACTGCCCACACACTGCCCACACACTGTCCACACACTGCCCACACACTGCCCACACACTGTCCTCACACTGCCCACACACTGCCCACACACTGCCCACACACTGCCCACACACTGTCCTCACACTGCCCACACACTGCCCACACACTGCCCTCACACTGCCCACACACTGTCCACACACACTGCCCACACACTGCCCACACACTGCCCACACACTTCCCGCACACTGCCCACACACTGCCCACACACTGCCCACACACTGCCCACACACTGCCCACACACTGCCCTCACACTGCCCACACACTGCCCGCACACTGCCCACACACTGCCCACACACTTCCCTCACACTGCCCACACACTGCCCACACACTGCCCACACACTGCCCACACACTGCCCACACACTTCCCTCACACTGCCCTCACACTGCCCACACACTGCCCACACACTGCCCACACACTTCCCTCACACTGCCCACACACTTCCCACACACTGCCCACACACTGCCCACACACTGCCCACACACTTCCCTCACACTGCCCACAAACTGCCCTCACACTGCCCACACACTGCCCACACACTGCCCACACACTGCCCACACACTTCCCTCACACTGCCCACACACTTCCCTCACACTGCCCTCACACTGCCCACACACTGCCCACACATTTCCCTCACACTGCCCACACACTGCCCACACACTGCCCACACACTGCCCACACACTTCCCTCACACTGCACACACACTGCCCTCACACACTGCCCTCACACTGCCCACACACTGACCTCACACTGCCCACACACTGCCCTCACACTGCCCACACACTTCCCTCACACTGCCCACACACTTCCCTCACACTGCCCACACACTTCCCTCACACTGCCCACACTCTGCCCTCAAACTGCCAACACACTGCCCTCACACTGCCCACACACTGCCCACACACTGCCCACACACTTCCCTCACACTGCCCACACACTGTCCTCACACTGCCCACACACTGCCCACACACTGCCCACACACTGTCCACACACTGCCCACACACTGCCCACACACTGCCCACACACTGTCCTCACACTGCCCACACACTGCCCACACACTGCCCACACACTGCCCTCACACTGCCCACACACTGCCCACACACTGCCCTCACACTGCCCACACACTGTCCACACACACTGCCCACACACTGCCCACACACTGCCCACACACTTCCCACACAATGCCCTCACACTGCCCACACACTGCCCACACACTGTCCACACACTGCCCTCACACTGCCCACACACTGCCCACACACTGTCCACACACTGCCCACACACTGCCCACACACTGCCCTCACACTGCCCTCACACTGCCCACACATTGCCCACACACTGCCCACACACTGCCCACACACTTCCCACACACTGCCCTCACACTGCCCACACACTTCCCTCACACTGCCCACACTCTGCCCTCACACTGCCAACACACTGCCCTCACACTGCCCACACACTGCCCACACACTGCCCACACACTTCCCTCACACTGCCCACACACTGTCCTCACACTGCCCACACACTGCCCACACACTGCCCACACACTGACCACACACTGCCCACACACTGCCCACACACTGTCCTCACACTGCCCACACACTGCCCACACACTGTCCACACACTGCCCACACACTGCCCACACACTGTCCTCACACTGCCCACACACTGCCCACACACTGCCCACACACTGCCCACACACTGTCCTCACACTGCCCACACACTGCCCACACACTGCCCTCACACTGCCCACACACTGTCCACACACACTGCCCACACACTGCCCACACACTGCCCACACACTTGCCACACACTGCCCTCACACTGCCCACACACTGCCCACACACTGCCCTCACACACTGCCCTCACACACTGCCCTCACACTGCCCACACACTGCCCACACACTGCCCACACACTGCCCACACACTGCCTTCACACTGCCCACGCACTGCCCACACACTGCCCACACACTGCCCACACACTGCCCACACACTGCCCACACACTGCCCTCACACTGCCCACACACTGCCCTCACACTGCCCTCACACACTGCCCACACACTGCCCACACACTGCCCACACACTGCCCTCACACACTGCCCTCACACACTGCCCACACACTGCCCACACACTGCCCACACACTGCCCACACACTGCCCACACACTGCCCACACACCGCCCACACACTCCCCACACACTGCCCTCACACACTGCCCTCACACTGCCCTCACACTGCCCGCACACTTCCCTCACACTGCCCGCACACTGCCCACACACTGCCCACACACTGCCCACACACTGCCCACACACTTCCCACACACTGCCCACATACTGCCCTCACACTGCCCTCTCACTTCCCTCACACTGCCCTCACACTGCCCACACACTGTCCACACACACTGCCCACACACTGCCCACACACTTCCCACACACTGCCCACACACTGCCCACACACTGCCCACACACTGCCCACACACTGCCCACACACTGCCCTCACACTGCCCACACACTGCCCTCACACTGCCCACACACTGCCCTCACACTGCATACACACTGCCCTCACACTGCCCACACACTGCCCACACACTGCCCTCACACACTGCCCTCACACTGCCCACACACTGCCCACACACTGCCCACACACTGCCCTCACACTGCCCACACACTGCCCACACACTGCCCACACACTGCCCTCACACTGCCCACACACTGCCCACACACTGCCCACACACTGCCCTCACACTGCCCACACACTGCCCACACACTGCCCTCACACACTGCCCTCACACACTGCCCTCACACTGCCCACACACTGCCCACACACTGCCCACACACTGCCCACACACTGCCCTCACACTGCCCTCACACTGCCCTCACACTGCCCTCACACTGCCCACACACTGCCCACACACTGCCCTCACACTGCTCTCACACTGCCCTCACACTGCCCACACACTGCCCACACACTGCCCACACACTGCCCACACACTGCCCACACACTGCCCTCACACTGCCCTCTCACTTCCCTCACACTGCCCTCACACTGCCCTCACACTGCCCACACACTGTCCACACACACTGCCCACACACTGCCCACACACTGCCCACACACTGCCCTCACACTGCCCTCACACTGCCCACACACTGCCCTCACACTGCCCTCACACTGCCCACACACTGCCCTCACACTGCCCACACACTGCCCACACACTGCCCTCACACTGCCCACACACTGCCCACACACTGCCCTCACACACTGCCCTCACACTGCCCACACACTGCCCACACACTGCCCACACACTGCCCTCACACTGCCCACACACTGCCCACACACTGCCCACACACTGCCCTCACACTGCCCACACACTGCCCTCACACTGCCCACACACTGCCCACACACTGCCCTCACACACTGCCCTCACACACTGCCCTCACACTGCCCACACACTGCCCACACACTGCCCACACACTACACTCACACTGCCCACACACTGCCCACACACTGCCCACACACTGCCCACACACTGCCCACACACTGCCCACACACTGCCCTCACACTGCCCACACACTGCCCTCACACTGCCCTCACACACTGCCCACACACTGCCCACACACTGCCCACACACTGCCCACACACTGCCCTCACACTGCCCACACACTGCCCACACACTGCCCTCACAACTGCCCTCACACACTGCCCACACACTGCCCACACACTGCCCTCACACTGCCCACACACTGCCCTCACACTGCCCACACACTGCCCACACACTGCCCTCACACACCGCCCTCACACACTGCCCACCCACTGCCCACACACTGCCCACACACTGCCCACACACTGCCCACACACCGCCCACACACTCCCCACACACTGCCCTCACACACTGCCCTCACACTGCCCTCACACTGCCCGCACACTTCCCTCACACTGCCCGCACACTGCCCACACACTGCCCACACACTGCCCACACACTGCCCACACACTTCCCACACACTGCCCACACACTGCCCTCACACTGCCCTCTCACTTCCCTCACACTGCCCTCACACTGCCCACACACTGTCCACACACACTGCCCACACACTGCCCACACACTGCCCACACAAGGCCCTCACACTGCCCTCACACTGCCCACACACTGCCCTCACACTGCCCACACACTGCCCACGCACTGCCCACACACTGCCCAAACACTGCCCACACACTGCCCACACACTTCCCTCACACTGCCCACACACTGCCTACACACTGCCCTCACATGCCCACACATTGCCCACACACTGCCCAAACACTGCCCACACACTGCACACACACTTCCCTCACACTGCCCACACACTTCCCTCACACTGCCCACACACTTCCCTCACACTGCCCTCACACTGCCCACACACTGCCCTCACACTGCCCACACACTGCCCTCACACTGCCCACACACTTCCCTCACACTGCCCACACACTGCCCACACACTTCCCACACACTGCCCACACACTGCCCACACACTGCCCACACACTGCCCACACACTGCCCACACACTGCCCACACACTGCCCTCACACTGCCCACACACTGCCCTCACACTGCACACACACTTCCCGCACACTGCCCACACACTGCCCACACACTGCCCACACACTGCCCACACACTGCCCACACACTGCCCTCACACTGCCCACACACTGCCCGCACACTGCCCACACACTGCCCACACACTTCCCTCACACTGCCCACACACTGCCCACACACTGCCCACACACTGCCCACACACTGCCCACACACTTCCCTCACACTGCCCTCACACTGCCCACACACTGCCCACACACTGCCCACACACTTCCCTCACACTGCCCACACACTTCCCACACACTGCCCACACACTGCCCACACACTGCCCACACACTTCCCTCACACTGCCCACAAACTGCCCTCACACTGCCCACACACTGCCCACACACTGCCCACACACTGCCCACACACTTCCCTCACACTGCCCACACACTTCCCTCACACTGCCCTCACACTGCCCACACACTGCCCACACATTTCCCTCACACTGCCCACACACTGCCCACACACTGCCCACACACTGCCCACACACTTCCCTCACACTGCACACACACTGCCCTCACACACTGCCCTCACACTGCCCACACACTGACCTCACACTGCCCACACACTGCCCTCACACTGCCCACACACTTCCCTCACACTGCCCACACACTTCCCTCACACTGCCCACACACTTCCCTCACACTGCCCACACTCTGCCCTCAAACTGCCAACACACTGCCCTCACACTGCCCACACACTGCCCACACACTGCCCACACACTTCCCTCACACTGCCCACACACTGTCCTCACACTGCCCACACACTGCCCACACACTGCCCAAACACTGTCCACACACTGCCCACACATTGCCCACACACTGCCCACACACTGTCCTCACACTGCCCACACACTGCCCACACACTGCCCACACACTGCCCTCACACTGCCCACACACTGCCCACACACTGCCCTCACACTGCCCACACACTGTCCACACACACTGCCCACACACTGCCCACACACTGCCCACACACTTCCCACACAATGCCCTCACACTGCCCACACACTGCCCACACACTGTCCACACACTGCCCTCACACTGCCCACACACTGCCCACACACTGTCCACACACTGCCCACACACTGCCCACACACTGCCCTCACACTGCCCTCACACTGCCCACACACTGCCCACACACTGCCCACACACTGCCCACACACTGCCCACACACTTCCCACACACTGCCCTCACACTGCCCACACACTTCCCTCACACTGCCCACACTCTGCCCTCACACTGCCAACACACTGCCCTCACACTGCCCACACACTCCCCACACACTGCCCACACACTTCCCTCACACTGCCCACACACTGTCCTCACACTGCCCACACACTGCCCACACACTGCCCACACACTGACCACACACTGCCCACACACTGCCCACACACTGTCCTCACACTGCCCACACACTGCCCACACACTGTCCACACACTGCCCACACACTGCCCACACACTGTCCTCACACTGCCCACACACTGCCCACACACTGCCCACACACTGCCCACACACTGTCCTCACACTGCCCACACACTGCCCACACACTGCCCTCACACTGCCCACACACTGTCCACACACACTGCCCACACACTGCCCACACACTGCCCACACACTTGCCACACACTGCCCTCACACTGCCCACACACTGCCCACACACTGCCCTCACACACTGCCCTCACACACTGCCCTCACACTGCCCACACACTGCCCACACACTGCCCACACACTGCCCACACACTGCCTTCACACTGCCCACGCACTGCCCACACACTGCCCACACACTGCCCACACACTGCCCACACACTGCCCACACACTGCCCTCACACTGCCCACACACTGCCCTCACACTGCCCTCACACACTGCCCACACACTGCCCACACACTGCCCACACACTGCCCACACACTGCCCTCACACACTGCCCTCACACACTGCCCACACACTGCCCACACACTGCCCACACACTGCCCACACACTGCCCACACACTGCCCACACACCGCCCACACACTCCCCACACACTGCCCTCACACACTGCCCTCACACTTCCCACACACTGCCCACACACTGCCCACACACTGCCCACACACCGCCCACACACTCCCCACACACTGCCCTCACACACTGCCCGCACACTTCCCTCACACTGCCCGCACACTGCCCACACACTGCCCACACACTGCCCACACACTGCCCACACACTTCCCACACACTGCCCACATACTGCCCTCACACTGCCCTCTCACTTCCCTCACACTGCCCTCACACTGCCCACACACTGTCCACACACACTGCCCACACACTGCCCACACACTTCCCACACACTGCCCACACACTGCCCACACACTGCCCACACACTGCCCACACACTGCCCACACACTGCCCACACACTGCCCTCACACTGCCCACACACTGCCCTCACACTGCACACACACTTCCCACACACTGCCCACACACTGCCCACAAACTGCCCACACACTGCCCACACACTGCCCGCACACTGCCCACACACTGACCACACACTGCCCTCACACTGCCCACACACTGCCCGCACACTGCCCACACACTGCCCACACACTTCCCTCACACAGCCCACACACTGCCCACACACTGCCCACACACTGCCCACACACTGCCCACACACTTCCCTCACACTGCCCTCACACTGCCCACACACTGCCCACACACTGCCCACACACTTCCCTCACACTGCCCACACACTTCCCACACACTGCCCACACACTGCCCACACACTGCCCACACACTTCCCTCACACTGCCCACAAACTGCCCTCACACTGCCCACACACTGCCCTCACACTGCCCAAACACTGCCCTCACACTGCCCACACACTGCCCTCACACTGCCCACACACTTCCCTCACACTGCCCACACACTTCACTCACAATGCCCTCACACTGCCCACACACTGCCCACACACTGCCCACACACTGCCCACACACTTCCCTCACACTGCCCTCACACTGCCCACACACTGCCCACACATTTCCCTCACACTGCCCACACACTGCCCACACACTGCCCACACACTGCCCACACACTTCCCTCACACTGCCCACACACTGCCCTCACACACTGCCCTCACACTGCCCACACACTTCCCTCACACTGCCCACACACTTCCCTCACACTGCCCACACACTTCCCTCACAATGCCCACACTCTGCCCTCACACTGCCAACACACTGCCGTCACAATGCCCACACACTGCCCACACACTGCCCACACACTTCCCTCACACTGCCCACACACTGTCCTCACACTGCCCACACACTGCCCACACACTGCCCACACACTGCCCACACACTGCCCTCACACTGCCCACACACTGCCCACACACTTCCCACACACTGCCCACACACTGTCCACACACTGCCCACACACTGCCCTCACACTGCCCTCACACTGCCCACACACTGCCCTCACACACTGCCCACACACTGCCCTCTCACTTCCCTCACACTGCCCTCACACTGCCCACACACTGCCCTCACACACTGCCCACACACTGCCCTCACACTGCCCTCTCACTTCCCTCACACTGCCCTCACACTGCCCACACATTGTCCACACACACTGCCCACACACTGCCCACACACTGCCCACACAAGGACCTCACACTGCCCTCACACTGCCCACACACTGCCCACACACTTCCCTCACACTGCCCACACACTGCCCTCACACTGCCCACACACTTCCCTCACACTGCCCACACACTGCCCACACACTTCCCACACACTGCCCACACACTTCCGACACACTTCCCTCAAACTGCCCACACACTGCCCACACACTGCCCACACACTGCCCACACACTGCCCACACACTGCCCACAAACTGCCCAAACACTGCCCACACACTGCCCACACACTTCCCTCACATTGCCCACACACTGCCAACACACTGCCCTCACATGCCCACACACTGCCCACACACTGCCCACACACTGCCCACACACTTCCCTCACACTGCCCACACACTTCCCTCACACTGCCCACACACTTCCCTCACACTGCCCTCACACTGCCCACACACTGCCCACACACTGCCCACACACTGCCCACACACTTCCCTCACACTGCCCACACACTGCCCTCACACTGCCCACACACTGCCCTCACACTGCCCACACACTGCCCTCACACTGCCCACACACTTCCCTCACACTGCCCACACACTGCCCACACACTTCCCACACACTGCCCACACACTGCCCACACACTGCCCACACACTGCCCACACACTGCCCACACACTGCCCACACACTGCCCTCACACTGCCCACACACTGCACACACACTTCCCACACACTGCCCACACACTGCCCACACACTGCCCACACACTGCCCACACACTGCCCACACACTGCCCAAACACTGCTCTCACACTGCCCACACACTGCCAGCACACTGCCCACACACTGCACTCACACTGCCCACACACTGCCCACACACTGCCCACACACTGCCCAAACACTGCTCTTACACTGCCCACACACTGCCCACACACTGCCCACACACTGCCCACACACTGCCCACACACTGCCCACACACTTCCCTCACACTGCCCTCACACTGCCCACACACTGCCCACACACTGCCCACACACTTCCCTCACACTGCCCACACACTTCCCACACACTGCCCACACACTGCCCACACACTGCCCACACACTGCCCACACACTTCCCTCACACTGCCCACACACTGCCCTCACACTGCCCACATACTGCCCTCACACTGCCCACACACTGCCCACACACTGCCCACACACTTCCCTCACACTGCCCACACACTTCCCTCACACTGCCCTCACACTGCCCACACACTGCCCACACATTTCCCTCACACTGCCCACACACTGCCCACACACTGCCCACACACTGCCCACACACTTCCCTCACACTGCCCACACACTGCCCTCACACACTGCCCTCACACTGCCCACACACTGACATCACACTGCCCACACACTGCCCTCACACTGCCCACACACTTCCCTCACACTGCCCACACACTTCCCTCACACTGCCCACACACTTCCCTCACACTGCCCACACTCTGCCCTCACACTGCCAACACACTGCCCTCACACTGCCCACACACTGCCCACACACTGCCCACACACTTCCCTCACACTGCCCACACACTGTCCTCACACTGCCCACACACTGCCCACACACTGCCCAAACACTGCCCACACACTGCCCACACACTGCCCACACACTGTCCTCACACTGCCCACACACTGCCCACACACTGCCCACACACTGTCCACACACTGCCCACACACTGCCCACACACTGTCCTCACACTGCCCACACACTGCCCACACACTGCCCACACACTGCCCACACACTGTCCTCACACTGCCCACACACTGCCCAGACACTGCCCTCACACTGCCCACACACTGTCCACATACACTGCCCACACACTGCCCACACACTGCCCAAACACTGCCCACACACTTCCCACAAACTGCCCTCACACTGCCCACACACTGCCCACACACTGTCCACACACTGCCCTCACACTGCCCACACACTGCCCACACACTGTCCACACACTGCCCACACACTGCCCACACACTGCCCTCACACTGCCCTCACACTGCCCACACACTGCCCACACACTGCCCACACACTGCCCACACACTGTCCACACACTGCCCACACACTTCCCACACACTGCCCTCACACTGCCCACACACTGCCCACACACTTCCCTCACACTGCCCACACTCTGCCCTCACACTGTCAACACACTGCCCTCACACTGCCCACACACTGCCCAAACACTGCCCACACACTTCCCTCACACTGCCCACACACTGTCCTCACACTGCCCACACACTGCCCACACACTGCCCACACACTGCCCACACACTGCCCACAAACTGTCCTCACACTGCCCACACACTGCCCACACACTGCTCACACACTGTCCACACACTGCCCACACACTGCCCACACACTGCCCACACACTGTCCTCACACTGCCCACACACTGCCCACACACTGCCCACACACTGCCCACACACTGTCCTCACACTGCCCACACACTGCCCACACACTGCCCTCACACTGCCCACACACTGTCCACACACACTGCCCACACACTGCCCACACACTGCCCACACACTGCCCACACACTTCCCACACACTGCCCTCACACTGCCCACACACTGCCCACACACTGCCCACACACTGCCCACACACTGCCCACACACTGCCCACACACTGCCCTCACACTGCCCACACACTGCCCACACACTGCCCACACACTGCCCACACACTGCCCACACATTGCCCTCACACTGCCCACACACTGCCCTCACACTGCCCTCACACACTGCCCACACACTGCCCACACACTGCCCACACACTGCCCACACACTGCCCTCACACTGCCCACACACTGCCCACACACTGCCCTCACACACTGCCCTCACACACTGCCCACACACTGCCCACACACTGCCCTCACACTGCCCACACACTGCCCTCACACTGCCCACACACAGCCCACAAACTGCCCTCACACACTGCCCTCACACACTGCCCACACACTGCACACACACTGCCCACACACTGCCCACACACTGCCCACACACTGCCCACACACCGCCCACACACTCCCCACACACTGCCCTCACACTGCCCTCACACTGCCCGCACACTTCCCTCACACTGCCCGCACACTGCCCACACACTGCCCACACACTGCCCACACACTTCCCACACACTGCCCACATACTGCCCTCACACTGCCCTCTCACTTCCCTCACACTGCCCTCACACTGCCCACACACTGTCCACACACACTGCCCACACACTGCCCACACACTGCCCACACAAGGCCCTCACACTGCCCTCACACTGCCCACACACTGCCCACACACTGCCCTCACACTGCCCACACACTGCCCACACACTTCCCTCACACTGCCCACACACTGCCCTCACACTGCCCACACACTGCCCACACACTTCCCTCACACTGCCCACACACTGCCCACACACTGCCCTCACACTGCCCACACACTGCCCTCACACTGCCCACACACTTCCCTCACACTGCCCACACACTGCCCACACACTTCCCACACACTGCCCACACACTTCCCACACACTTCCCTCACACTGCCCACACACTGCCCACACACTGCCCACACACTGCCCACACACTGCCCACACACTGCCCACACACTGCCCACACACTTCCCTCACACTGCCCACACACTGCCTACACACTGCCCACACACTTCCCTCACACTGCCCACACACTGCCCTCACACTGCCCACACACTGCCCTCACACTGCCCACACACTGCCCACACACTGCCCACACACTGCCCACACACTTCCCTCACACTGCCCACACACTGCCTACACACTGCCCACACACTTCCCTCACACTGCCCACACACTGCCCTCACACTGCCCACACACTGCCCTCACACTGCCCACACATTGCCCTCACACTGCCCACACACTTCCCTCACAATGCCCACACACTGCCCACACACTTCCCACACACTGCCCACACACTGCCCACACACTGCCCACACACTGCCCACACACTGCCCACACACTGCCCACACACTGCCCTCACACTGCCCACACACTGCCCTCACACTGCACAAACACTTCCCACACACTGCCCACACACTGCCCACACACTGCCCACACACTGCCCTCACACTGCCCATACACTGCCCGCACACTGCCCACACACTGCCCACACACTTCCCTCACACTGCCCACACACTGCCCTCACACTGCCCACACACTGCCCACACACTGCCCTCACACACTTCCCTCACACTGCCCACACACTGCCCACACAAGGCCCACACACTGCCCACACACTGCCCACACACTGCCCACACACTGCCCACACACTGCCCTCACACTGCCCACACACTGCCCACACATTTCCCTCACACTGCCCACACACTGCCCACACACTGCCCACACACTTCCCTCACACTGCCCTCACACTGCCCACACACTGCCCACACACTGCCCACACACTTCCCTCACACTGCCCACACACTGCCCTCACACTGCCCACACACTGCCCTCACACTGCCCACACACTGCCCTCACACTGCCCACACACTTCCCTCACACTGCCCACACACTGCCCACACACTTCCCACACACTGCCCACACACTGCCCACACACTGCCCACACACTGCCCACACACTGCCCACAAACTTCCCTCACACTGCTCTCACACTGCCCTCACACTGCCCACACACTGCCCACACACTGCCCACACACTTCCCTCACACTGCCCACACACTTCCCACACACTGCCCACACACTGCCCACACACTGCCCACACACTGCCCACACACTTCCCTCACAATGCCCACACACTGCCCTCACACTGCCCACACACTGCCCTCACACTGCCCACACACTGCCCACACACTGCCCACACACATCCCTCACACTGCCCACACACTTCCCTCACACTGCCCTCACACTGCCCACACACTGCCCACACATTTCCCTCACACTGCCCACACACTGCCCACACACTGCCCACACACTGCCCACACACTTCCCTCACACTGCCCACACACTGCCCACACACTGCCCTCACACTGCCCACACACTGCCCTCACACTGCCCACACACTTCCCTCAAACTGCCCACACACTTCCCTCACACTGCCCACACTCTGCCCTCACACTGCCAACACACTGCCCTCACACTGCCCACACACTGCCCACACACTGTCCTCACACTGCCCACACACTGCCCACACACTGCCCACACACTGCCCACACACTGTCCTCACACTGCCCACACACTGCCCACACACTGCCCACACACTGTCCACACACTGCCCACACACTGCCCACACACTGCCCACACACTGTCCTCACACTGCCCACACACTGCCCAAACACTGCCCACACACTGCCCACACACTGTCCTCACACTGCCCACACACTGCCCACACACTGCCCTCACACTGCCCACACACTGTCCACACACACTGCCCACACACTGCCCACACACTGCCCACACACTGCCCACACACTTCCCACACACGGCCCTCACACTGCCCACACAATGCCCACACACTGTCCACACACTGCCCTCACACTGCCCACACACTGCCCACACACTGTCCACACACTGCCCACACACTGCCCACACACTGCCCACACACTGCCCACACACTGCCCACACACTGCCCACACACTGCCCACACACTGCCCACACACTGCCCTCACACTGCCCACACACTGCCCACACACTTCCCTCACACTGCCCACACTCTGCCATCACACTGCCAACACACTGCCCTCACACTGCCCACACACTGCCCACACACTGCCCACACACTTCCCACACACTGCCCACACACTGTCCTCACACTGCCCACACACTGCCCACACACTGCCCACACACTGCCCACACACTGCCCACACACTGTCCTCACACTGCCCACACACTGCCCACACACTGCCCACACACTGTCCACACACTGCCCACACACTGCCCACACACTGCCCACACACTGTCCTCACACTTCCCACACACTGCCCACACACTGCCCACACACTGCCAACACACTGTCCTCACACTGCACACACACTGCCCACACACTGTCCTCACACTGCACACACACTGCCCACACACTGAACTCACACTGCCCACACAATGTCCACACACACTGCCCACACACTGCCCACACACTGCCCACACACTGCCCACACACTTCCCACACACTGCCCTCACACTGCCCACAAACTGCCCACACACTGTCCACACACTGCCCTCACACTGCCCACACACTGCCCACACACTGTCCACACACTGCCCACACACTGCCCACACACTGCCCTCACCCTGCCCTCAAACTGCCCACACACTGCCCACACACTGCCCACACACTGCCCACACACTGCCCACACACTGCCCAAACACTGCCCACACACTGCCCTCACACTGCCCACACACTGCCCACACACTGTCCACACACTGCACTCACACTGCCCACACACTGCCCTCACACTGCCCACACACTGCCCACACACTGCCCTCACACTGCCCACACACTGCCCACACACTGCCCACACACTTCCCACACACTGCCCACACACTTCCCACACACTGCCCACACACTGTCCACACACTGCCCACACACTGCCCACACACTGCCCATACACTGCCCACACACTGCCCACACACTGCCCACACACTGCCCACACACTGCCCACACACTGTCCACACACACTGCCCACACACTGCCCACACACTGCCCACACACTGCCCACACACTGCCCACACACTGCCCTCACACTGCCCACACACTGCGACACACTGCCCTCACACTGCCCACACACTGCCCACACACTGCCCACACACTGCCCTCACACTGCTCACACACTGCCCACACACTGCCCACACACTGCCCACACACTGCCCTCACACTGCCCACACACTGCCCACACACTGCCCACACACTGCCCACACACTTCCCGCACACTGCCCTCACAATGCCCACACACTGCCCTCACACTGCCCACACACTGCCCACACACTTCCCTCACACTGCCCACACACTGCCCACACACTGCCCTCACACTGCCCACACACTGCCCTCACACTGCCCACACTCTGCCCACACACACTGCCGTCACACTGCCCACACACTGCCCACACACTGCCCTCACACTGCCCTCACACTGCCCTCACACTGCCCACACACTGCCCACACACTGCCCACACACTGCCCTCACACTGCCAACACACTGCCCACACACTGCCCTCACACTGCCCACACACTTCCCACACACTGCCCACACACACTGCCCTCACACTTCCCTCACACTGCCCTCACACTTTAATCACACTGCCCATACACTGCCCACACACTTCCCTCACACTGCCCTCACACTGCCCTCACACTTCCCTCACACTGTCCACACACTGCCCACACACTGCCCTCACAATTCCCTCACACTGCCCACACACAGCCCACACACTTCCCACACACTGCCCACACACTGCCCACACACTGCCCACAAACTGTCCACACACTGCCCACACACTGCCCTCACACTTCCCACACACTGCCCACACACTGCTCACACACTGTCCACACACTGCCCACACACTGCCCACACACTGCCCACACACTGCCCTCACACTGCTCACACACTGCCCACACACTGCCCACACACTGCCCACACACTGCCCTCACACTGCCCACACACTGCCCACACACTGCCCACACACTGCCCACACACTGCCCGCACACTGCCCTCACAATTCCCACACACTGCCCTCACACTGCCCACACACTGCCCACACACTTCCCTCACACTGCCCACACACTGCCCACACACTGCCCTCACACTGCCCACACACTGCCCTCACACTTCCCACACACTGCCCACACACACTGCCCTCACACTGCCCACACACTGCCCACACACTGCCCTCACACTGCCCACACACTGCCCACACACTGCCCACACACTGCCCTCACACTGCCCACACACTGCCCACACACTGCCCTCACACTGCCCACACACTTCCCACACACTTCCCACACACACTGCCCTCACACTGCCCTCACACTGCCCACACACTGCCCACACACTGCCCACACACTGCCCTCACACTGCCCACACACTGCCCACACAATTCCCTCACACTGCCCACACACTTCCCACACACTTCCCACACACACTGCCCACACACTGCCCTCACACTGCCCACACACTGCCCTAACACTGCCCACACACTGCCCTCACACTGCCCTCACACTGCCCACACACTGCCCACACACTGCCCACACACTGCCCTCACACTGCCCACACACTGCCCACACACTGCCCTCACACTGCCCACACACTTCCCACACACTTCCCACACACACTGCCCTCACACTGCCCTCACACTGCCCACACACTGCCCACACACTGCCCACACACTGCCCTCACACTGCCCACACACTGCCCACACAATTCCCTCACACTGCCCACACACTTCCCACACACTTCCCACACACACTGCCCACACACTGCCCTCACACTGCCCACACACTGCCCTAACACTGCCCACACACTGCTCACACACTGTCCACACACTGCCCACACACTGCCCACACACTGCCCACACACTGCCCTCACACTGCTCACACACTGCCCACACACTGCCCACACACTGCCCACACACTGCCCTCACACTGCCCACACACTGCCCACACACTGCCCACACACTGCCCGCACACTGCCCTCACAATTCCCACACACTGCCCTCACACTGCCCACACACTGCCCACACACTTCCCTCACACTGCCCACACACTGCCCACACACTGCCCTCACACTGCCCACACACTGCCCTCACACTGCCCACACACTGCCCACACACACTGCCCTCACACTGCCCACACACTGCCCACACACTGCCCTCACACTGCCCACACACTGCCCACACACTGCCCTCACACTGCCCACACACTGCCCACACACTGCCCTCACACTGCCCACACACTTCCCACACACTTCCCACACACACTGCCCTCACACTGCCCTCACACTGCCCACACACTGCCCACACACTGCCCACACACTGCCCTCACACTGCCCACACACTGCCCACACAATTCCCTCACACTGCCCACACACTTCCCACACACTTCCCACACACACTGCCCACACACTGCCCTCACACTGCCCACACACTGCCCTAACACTGCCCACACACTGCCCTCACACTGCCCACACACTGCCCACACACTGCCCACACACTGCCCTCACACTTCCCTCACACTGCCCACACACTTCCCTCACACTGCCCACACACTGCCCACACACTTCCCTCACACTGCCCGCACACTGCCCTCACACTGCCCACACACTTCCCTCAGACTGCCCTCACACTGCACTCACACTGCCCACAAACTGCCCACACACTGCCCTCACACTGCCCACACACTGCCCACACACTTCCCTCACACTGCCCACACACTGCCCACACACTTCCCTCACACTGCCCGCACACTGCCCTCACACTGCCCACACACTTCCCTCACACTGCCCTCACACTGCACTCACACTGCCCACACACTGCCCTCACACTGCCCACACACTGCCCACACACTTCCCTCACACTGCCCTCACACTGCCCTCACACTGCCCACACACTTCCCTCACACTGCCCACACACTTCCCTCACACTGCCCTCACACTGCACTCACACTGCCCACACACTGCCCTCACACTGCCCGCACACTGCCCTCACACTGCCCACACATTGTCCACACACACTGCCCACACACTGCCCACACACTGCCCTCACACTGCCAATACACTGCCCACACACTTCCCTCACACTGCCCTCACACTGCACTCACACTGCCCACACACTGCCCTCACACTGCCCTCACACTGCCCTCACACTGCCCACACACTGCCCACACACTGCCCTCACTCTGCCCTCACACTGCCCACACACTGCCCTCACACTGCACTCAAACTGCCCTCACACTGCCCACACACTGCCCTCACTCTGCCCTCACACTGCCCACACACTGCCCTCACACTGCCCACACACTGCCCACACACTGCCCTCACACTGCCCAAACACTTCCCTCACACTGCCCTCACACTGCCCACACACTGCCCACACACTTCCCTCACACTGCCCACACTCTGCCCTCACACTGCCCTCACACTGCCCAAACACTGCCCTCACACTGCCCTCACACTGCCCTCACACTGCCCTCACACTGCCCGCACACTGCCCTCACACTGCCCACACACTTCCCTCACACTGCCCACACACTGCCCACACACTGCCCACACACTGCCCACACACTGCCCTCACACTGCCCACACACTGTCCACACACTGCCCACACACTGCCCACACACTGCCCACACACTGCCCTCACACTGCCCACACACTGTCCACACACTGCCCACACACTGTCCACACACTGCCCACACACTGCCCTCACACTGCCCACACACTGCCCTCACACTGCCCACACAATGTCCTCACACACTGCCCTCACACTGTCCACACACTGCCCTCACACTGCCCTCACACTGCCCACACACTGTCCACACACTGCCCACACACTGCCCACACACTGCCCACACACTGCCCACACACTTCCCGCACACTGCCCTCACACTGCCCACACACTGCCCTCACACTGCCCTCACACTGCCCGCACACTGCCCTCACACTGCCCACACACTGCCCTCACACTGCCCTCACACTGCCCTCACACTGCCCACACACTGTCCACACACTGCCCACACACTGCCCACACACTGCCCACACACTGCCCACACACTTCCCTCACACTGCCCGAACACTGCCCTCACACTGCCCTCACACTGCCCTCACACTGCCCTCACACTGTCCACACACTGCCCGCACACTGCCCGCACACTACCCGCACACTGCCCTCACACTGCCCTCACGCTGCCCACACACTGCCCACACACTGCCCGCACACTGCCCTCACAATTCCCACACACTGCCCTCACACTGCCCACACACTGCCCACACACTTCCCTCACACTGCCCACACACTGCCCACACACTGCCCTCACACTGCCCACACACTGCCCTCACACTGCCCACACACTGCCCACACACACTGCCCTCACACTGCCCACACACTGCCCACACACTGCCCTCACACTGCCCACACACTGCCCACACACTGCCCACACACTGCCCTCACACTGCCCACACACTGCCCACACACTGCCCTCACACTGCCCACACACTTCCCACACACTTCCCACACACACTGCCCTCACACTGCCCTCACACTGCCCACACACTGCCCACACACTGCCCACACACTGCCCTCACACTGCCCACACACTGCCCACACAATTCCCTCACACTGCCCACACACTTCCCACACACTTCCCACACACACTGCCCACACACTGCCCTCACACTGCCCACACACTGCCCTAACACTGCCCACACACTGCCCTCACACTGCCCACACACTGCCCACACACTGCCCACACACTGCCCTCACACTTCCCTCACACTGCCCACACACTTCCCTCACACTGCCCACACACTGCCCACACACTTCCCTCACACTGCCCGCACACTGCCCTCACACTGCCCACACACTTCCCTCACACTGCCCTCACACTGCACTCACACTGCCCACAAACTGCCCACACACTGCCCTCACACTGCCCACACACTGCCCACACACTTCCCTCACACTGCCCACACACTGCCCACACACTTCCCTCACACTGCCCGCACACTGCCCTCACACTGCCCACACACTTCCCTCACACTGCCCTCACACTGCACTCACACTGCCCACACACTGCCCTCACACTGCCCACACACTGCCCACACACTTCCCTCACACTGCGCTCACACTGCCCTCACACTGCCCACACACTTCCCTCACACTGCCCACACACTTCCCTCACACTGCCCTCACACTGCACTCACACTGCCCACACACTGCCCTCACACTGCCCGCACACTGCCCTCACACTGCCCACACATTGTCCACACACACTGCCCACACACTGCCCACACACTGCCCTCACACTGCCAATACACTGCCCACACACTTCCCTCACACTGCCCTCACACTGCACTCACACTGCCCACACACTGCCCTCACACTGCCCTCACACTGCCCTCACACTGCCCACACACTGCCCACACACTGCCCTCACTCTGCCCTCACACTGCCCACACACTGCCCTCACACTGCACTCAAACTGCCCTCACACTGCCCACACACTGCCCTCACTCTGCCCTCACACTGCCCACACACTGCCCTCACACTGCCCACACACTGCCCACACACTGCCCTCACACTGCCCAAACACTTCCCTCACACTGCCCTCACACTGCCCACACACTGCCCACACACTTCCCTCACACTGCCCACACTCTGCACTCACACTTCCCTCACACTGACCAAACACTGCCCTCACACTGCCCTCACACTGCCCTCACACTGCACTCACACTGCCCGCACACTGCCCTCACACTGCCCACACACTTCCCTCACACTGCCCACACACTGCCCACACACTGCCCACACACTGCCCACACACTGCCCTCACACTGCCCACTCACTGTCCACACACTGCCCACACACTGCCCACACACTGCCCACACACTGCCCTCACACTGCCCACAAACTGTCCACACACTGCCCACACACTGTCCACACACTGCCCACACACTGCCCTCACACTGCCCACACACTGCCCTCACACTGCCCACACAATGTCCTCACACACTGCCCTCACACTGTCCACACACTGCCCTCACACTGCCCTCACACTGCCCACACACTGTCCACACACTGCCCACACACTGCCCACACACTGCCCACACACTGCCCACACACTTCCCGCACACTGCCCTCACACTGCCCACACACTGCCCTCACACTGCCCTCACACTGCCCGCACACTGCCCTCACACTGCCCACACACTGCCCTCACACTGCCCTCACACTGCCCTCACACTGCCCACACACTGTCCACACACTGCCCACACACTGCCCACACACTGCCCACACACTGCCCACACACTTCCCTCAAACTGCCCGCACACTGCCCTCACACTGCCCACACACTGCCCTCACACAGCCCTCACACTGTCCACACACTGCCCGCACACTGCCCGCACACTACCCGCACACTGCCCTCACACTGCCCTCACACTGCCCACAAACTTCCCACACACTGCCCTCACACTGCCCACACACTTGCCGCACACTGCCCTCACACTGCCCGCACACTGTCCACATACTGCCCACACACTGCCCTCACACTGCCCTCACACTGTCCACACACTGCCCGCACACTGCCCGCACACTACCCGCACACTGCCCTCACACTGCCCTCACACTGCCCACACACTTCCCACACACTGCCCACACACTGCCCACACACTGCCCTCACACTGCCCTCACACTGCCCACACACTGTCCACACACTGCCCACACACTGCCCACACACTGCCCACACACTGCCCACACACTGTCCGCACACTGCCCTCACACTGCCCACACACTGCCCTCACACTGCCCTCACACTGCCCGCACACTGCCCTCACACTGCCCACACACTGCCCTCACACTGCCCTCACACTGCCCTCACACTGCCCACACACTGTCCACACACTGCCCACACACTGCCCACACACTGCCCACACACTGCCCACACACTTCCCTCACACTGCCCGCACACTGCCCTCACACTGCCCACACACTGCCCTCACACTGTCCACACACTGCCCGCACACTGCCCGCACACTACCCGCACACTGCCCTCACACTGCCCTCACACTGCCCACACACTTCCCACACACAACCCACACACTGCCCACACACTGCCCTCACACTGCCCACACACTGTCCACACACTGCCCACACACTGCCCACACACTGCCCACACACTGCCCTCACACTGCCCACACACTGTCCACACACTGCCCACACACTGTCCACACACTGCCCACACACTGCCCTCACACTGCCCACACACTGCCCTCACACTGCCCACACAATGTCCTCACACACTGCCCTCACACTGTCCACACACTGCCCTCACACTGCCCTCACACTGCCCACACACTGTCCACACACTGCCCACACACTGCCCATACACTGCCCACACACTGCCCACACACTTCCCTCACACTGCCCGGACACTGCCCTCACACTGCCCACACACTGCCCTCACACTGCCCTCACACTGCCCGCACACTGCCCTCACACTGCCCACACACTGCCCTCACACTGCCCTCACACTGCCCTCACACTGCCCACACACTGTCCACACACTGCCCACACACTGCCCACACACTGCCCACACACTGCCCGCACACTTCCCTCACACTGCCCGCACACTGCCCTCACACTGCCCACACACTGCCCTCACACTGCCCTCACACTGTCCACACACTGCCCGCACACTGCCCGCACACTACCCGCACACTGCCCTCACACTGCCCTCACACTGCCCACACACTTCCCACACACTGCCCTCACACTGCCCACACACTGCCCGCACACTGCCCTCACACTGCCCGCACACTGTCCACACACTGCCCACACACTGCCCTCACACTGTCCACACACTGCCCACACACTGCCCTCACACTGCCCACACACTGCCCACACACTGCCCACACACTGCCCACACACTGCCCTCACACTGCCCACACACTGCCCTCACACTGCCCTCACACTGCCCACACACTGTCCACACACTGCCCACACACTGCCCACACACTGCCCACACACTGCCCACACACTTCCCTCACACTGTCCGCACACTGCCCTCACTCTGCCCACACACTGCCCTCACACTGCCCGCACACTGCCCTCACACTGCCCACACACTGCCCTCACACTGCCCTCACACTGCCCTCACACTGCCCACACACTGTCCACACACTGCCCACACACCGCCCACACACTGCCCACACACTGCCCACACACTTCCCTCACACTGCCTGCACACTGCCCTCACACTGCCCACACACTGCCCTCACACTGCCCTCACACTGTCCACACACTGCCCGCACACTGCCCGCACACTGCCCACACACTGCCCACACACTGCCCTCACACTTCCCACACACTGTCCACACACTGCCCACACACTGCCCACACACTGCCCACACACTGCCCTCACACTGCCCACACACTGTCCACACACTGCCCACACACTGTCCACACACTGCCCACACACTGCCCTCACACTGCCCACACACTGCCCTCACACTGCCCACACAATGTCCTCACACACTGCCCTCACACTGTCCACACACTGCCCTCACACAGCCCTCACACTGCCCACACACTGTCCACACACTGCCCACACACTGCCCACACACTGCCCACACACTGCCCACACACTTCCCTCACACTGCCCGGACACTGCCCTCACACTGCCCACACACTGCCCTCACACTGCCCTCACACTGCCCGCACACTGCCCTCACACTGCCCACACACTGCCCTCACACTGCCCTCACACTGCCCTCACACTGCCCATACACTGTCCACACACTGCCCACACACTGCCTACACACTGCCCACACACTGCCCACACACTTCCCTCACACTGCCCGCACACTGCCCACACACTGCCCACACACTGCCCTCACACTGCCCTCACACTGTCCACACACTGCACGCACACTGCCCGCACACTACCCGCACACTGCCCTCACACTGCCCTCACACTGCCCACACACTTCCCACACACTGCCCTCACACTGCCCACACACTTGCCGCACACTGCCCTCACACTGCCCGCACACTGTCCACACACTGCCCACACACTGCCCTCACACTGCCCTCACACTGTCCACACACTGCCCGCACACTGCCCGCACACTACCCGCACACTGCCCTCACACTGCCCTCACACTGCCCACACACTTCCCACACACTGCCCACACACTGCCCACACACTGCCCTCACACTGCCCTCACACTGCCCACACACTGTCCACACACTGCCCACACACTGCCCACACACTGCCCACACACTGCCCACACACTGTCCGCACACTGCCCTCACACTGCCCTCACACTGCCCACACACTGCCCTCACACTGCCCTCACACTGCCCTCACACTGCCCACACACTGTCCACACACTGCCCACACACTGCCCACACACTGCCTACACACTGCCCACACACTTCCCTCACACTGCCCGCACACTGCCCTCACACTGCCCACACACTGCCCTCACACTGTCCACACACTGCCCGCACACTGCCCGCACACTACCCGCACACTGCCCTCACACTGCCCTCACACTGCCCACACACTTCCCACACACAACCCACACACTGCCCACACACTGCCCTCACACTGCCCTCACACTGTCCACACACTGCCCGCACACTGCCCGCACACTACCCGCACACTGCCCTCACACTGCCCTCACACTGCCCACACACTTCCCACACACTGCCCACACACTGCCCACACACTGCCCTCACACTGCCCTCACACTGCCCACACACTGTCCACACACTGCCCACACACTGCCCACAAACTGCCCACACACTGCCCACACACTGTCCGCACACTGCCCTCACACTGCCCACACACTGCCCTCACACTGCCCTCACACTGCCCGCACACTGCCCTCACACTGCCCACACACTGCCCTCACACTGCCCTCACACTGCCCTCACACTGCCCACACACTGTCCACACACTGCCCACACACTGCCCACACACTGCCCACACACTGCCCACACACTTCCCTCACACTGCCCGCACACTGCCCTCACACTGCCCACACACTGCCCTCACACTGTCCACACACTGCCCGCACACTGCCCGCACACTACCCGCACACTGCCCTCACACTGCCCTCACACTGCCCACACACTTCCCACACACAACCCACACACTGCCCACACACTGCCCTCACACTGCCCACACACTGTCCACACACTGCCCACACACTGCCCACACACTGCCCACACACTGCCCTCACACTGCCCACACACTGTCCACACACTGCCCACACACTGTCCACACACTGCCCACACACTGCCCTCACACTGCCCACACACTGCCCTCACACTGCCCACACAATGTCCTCACACACTGCCCTCACACTGTCCACACACTGCCCTCACACTGCCCTCACACTGCCCACACACTGTCCACACACTGCCCACACACTGCCCATACACTGCCCACACACTGCCCACACACTTCCCTCACACTGCCCGGACACTGCCCTCACACTGCCCACACACTGCCCTCACACTGCCCTCACACTGCCCGCACACTGCCCTCACACTGCCCACACACTGCCCTCACACTGCCCTCACACTGCCCTCACACTGCCCACACACTGTCCACACACTGCCCACACACTGCCCACACACTGCCCACACACTGCCCGCACACTTCCCTCACACTGCCCGCACACTGCCCTCACACTGCCCACACACTGCCCTCACACTGCCCTCACACTGTCCACACACTGCCCGCACACTGCCCGCACACTACCCGCACACTGCCCTCACACTGCCCTCACACTGCCCACACACTTCCCACACACTGCCCTCACACTGCCCACACACTGCCCGCACACTGCCCTCACACTGCCCGCACACTGTCCACACACTGCCCACACACTGCCCTCACACTGTCCACACACTGCCCACACACTGCCCTCACACTGCCCACACACTGCCCACACACTGCCCACACACTGCCCACACACTGCCCTCACACTGCCCACACACTGCCCTCACACTGCCCTCACACTGCCCACACACTGTCCACACACTGCCCACACACTGCACACACACTGCCCACACACTGCCCACACACTTCCCTCACACTGTCCGCACACTGCCCTCACTCTGCCCACACACTGCCCTCACACTGCCCTCACACTGCCCGCACACTGCCCTCACACTGCCCACACACTGCCCTCACACTGCCCTCACACTGCCCTCACACTGCCCACACACTGTCCACACACTGCCCACACACCGCCCACACACTGCCCACACACTGCCCACACACTTCCCTCACACTGCCTGCACACTGCCCTCACACTGCCCACACACTGCCCTCACACTGCCCTCACACTGTCCACACACTGCCCGCACACTGCCCGCACACTGCCCACACACTGCCCACACACTGCCCTCACACTGCCCACACACTGTCCACACACTGCCCACACACTGCCCACACACTGCCCACACACTGCCCTCACACTGCCCACACACTGTCCACACACTGCCCACACACTGTCCACACACTGCCCACACACTGCCCTCACACTGCCCACACACTGCCCTCACACTGCCCACACAATGTCCTCACACACTGCCCTCACACTGTCCACACACTGCCCTCACACAGCCCTCACACTGCCCACACACTGTCCACACACTGCCCACACACTGCCCACACACTGCCCACACACTGCCCACACACTTCCCTCACACTGCCCGGACACTGCCCTCACACTGCCCACACACTGCCCTCACACTGCCCTCACACTGCCCGCACACTGCCCTCACACTGCCCACACACTGCCCTCACACTGCCCTCACACTGCCCTCACACTGCCCATACACTGTCCACACACTGCCCACACACTGCCCACACACTGCCCACACACTGCCCACACACTTCCCTCACACTGCCCGCACACTGCCCACACACTGCCCACACACTGCCCTCACACTGCCCTCACACTGTCCACACACTGCACGCACACTGCCCGCACACTACCCGCACACTGCCCTCACACTGCCCACACACTGCCCACACACTTCCCACACACTGCCCTCACACTGCCCACACACTTGCCGCACACTGCCCTCACACTGCCCGCACACTGTCCACACACTGCCCACACACTGCCCTCACACTGCCCTCACACTGTCCACACACTGCCCGCACACTGCCCGCACACTACCCGCACACTGCCCTCACACTGCCCTCACACTGCCCACACACTTCCCACACACTGCCCACACACTGCCCACACACTGCCCTCACACTGCCCTCACACTGCCCACACACTGTCCACACACTGCCCACACACTGCCCACACACTGCCCACACACTGCCCACACACTGTCCGCACACTGCCCTCACACTGCCCACACACTGCCCTCACACTGCCCTCACACTGCCCGCACACTGCCCTCACACTGCCCACACACTGCCCTCACACTGCCCTCACACTGCCCTCACACTGCCCACACACTGTCCACACACTGCCCACACACTGCCCACACACTGCCTACACACTGCCCACACACTTCCCTCACACTGCCCGCACACTGCCCTCACACTGCCCACACACTGCCCTCACACTGTCCACACACTGCCCGCACACTGCCCGCACACTACCCGCACACTGCCCTCACACTGCCCTCACACTGCCCACACACTTCCCACACACTGCCCTCACACTGCCCACACACTGTCCACACACTGCCCACACACTGCCCACAAACTGCCCACACACTGCCCACACACTTCCCTCACACTGCCCGGACACTGCCCTCACACTGCCCACACACTGCCCTCACACTGCCCTCACACTGCCCGCACACTGCCCTCACACTGCCCACACACTGCCCTCACACTGCCCTCACACTGCCCTCACACTGCCCACACACTGTCCACACACTGCCCACACACTGCCCACACACTGCCCACACACTGCCCACACACTTCCCTCACACTGCCCGCACACTGCCCTCACACTGCCCACACACTGCCCTCACACTGCCCTCACACTGTCCACACACTGCCCGCACACTGCCCGCACACTACCCGCACACTGCCCTCACACTGCCCTCACACTGCCCACACACTTCCCACACACTGCCCTCACACTGCCCACACACTGCCCGCACACTGCCCTCACACTGCCCGCACACTGTCCACACACTGCCCACACACTGCCCTCACACTGCCCTCACACTGTCCACACACTGCCCGCACACTACCCGCACACTACCCGCACACTGCCCACACACTGCCCACACACTGCCCACACACTGCCCTCACACTGCCCACACACTGCTCGCACACTGCCCACACACTGTCCACACACTGCCCACACACTGCCCACACACTGCCCACACACTGCCCACACACTTCCCTCACACTGTCCGCACACTGCCCTCACTCTGCCCACACACTGCCCTCACACTGCCCTCACACTGCCCGCACACTGCCCTCACACTGCCCACACACTGCCCTCACACTGCCCTCACACTGCCCTCACACTGCCCACACACTGTCCACACACTGCCCACACACCGCCCACACACTGCCCACACACTGCCCACACACTTCCCACATACTGCCCACACACTGCCCTCACACTGTCCTCACACACTGCCCACACACTGCCCACACACTGCCCTCACACTGTCCTCACACACTGCCCACACACTGCCCACACACTGCCCTCACACTGTCCTCACACACTGCCCTCACACTGCCCACACACTGTCCACACACTGCCCACACACTGCCCACACACTGCCCACACACTGCCCACACACTGCCCACACACTGCCCTCACACTGCCCTCACACTGCCCACACACTGCCCACACACTGCCCTCACACTGCCCTCACACTGCCCGCACACTACCCGCACACTGCCCTCACACTGCCCTCACACTGCCCACACACTTCCCACACACTGCCCACACACTGCCCACACACTGCCCTCACACTGCCCACACACTGTCCACACACTGCCCACACACTGCCCACACACTGCCCACACACTGCCCTCACACTGCCCACACACTGTCCACACACTGCCCACACACTGTCCACACACTGCCCACACACTGCCCTCACACTGCCCACACACTGCCCTCACACTGCCCACACAATGTCCTCACACACTGCCCTCACACTGTCCACACACTGCCCTCACACTGCCCTCGCACTGCCCACACACTGTCCACACACTGCCCACACACTGCCCACACACTGCCCACACACTGCCCACACACTTCCCTCACACTGCCCGCACACTGCCCTCACACTGCCCACACACTGCCCTCACACTGCCATCACACTGCCCGCACACTGCCCTCACACTGCCCACACACTGCCCTCACACTGCCCTCACACTGCCCTCACACTGCCCACACACTGTCCACACACTGCCCACAGACTGCCCACACACTGCCCACACACTGCCCACACACTTCCCTCACACTGCCCGCACACTGCCCTCACACTGCCCACACACTGCCCTCACACTGCCCTCACACTGTCCACACACTGCCCGCACACTGCCCGCACACTACCCGCACACTGCCCTCACACTGCCCTCACACTGCCCACACACTTCCCACACACTGCCCTCACACTGCCCACACACTGCCCGCACACTGCCCTCACACTGCCCGCACACTGTCCACACACTGCCCACACACTGCCCTCACACTGCCCTCACACTGTCCACACACTGCCCGCACACTGCCCGCACACTACCCGCACACTGCCCTCACACTGCCCTCACACTGCCCACACACTTCCCACACACTGCCCTCACACTGCCCACACACTGCCCTCACACTGCCCTCACACTGCCCACACACTGTCCACACACTGCCCACACACTGCCCACACACTGCCCACACACTGCCCACACACTTCCCTCACACTGTCCGCACACTGCCCTCACACTGCCCACACACTGCCCTCACACTGCCCTCACACTGCCCGCACACTGCCCTCACACTGCCCACACACTGCCCTCACACTGCCCTCACACTGCCCTCACACTGCCCACACACTGTCCACACACTGCCCACACACTGCCCACACACTGCCCACACACTGCCCACACACTTCCCTCACACTGCCCGCACACTGCCCTCACACTGCCCACACACTGCCCTCACACTGCCCTCACACTGTCCACACACTGCCCGCACACTGCCCGCACACTACCCGCACACTGCCCTCACACTGCCCTCACACTGCCCACACACTTCCCACACACTGCCCTCACACTGCCCACACACTGCCCGCACACTGCCCTCACACTGCCCGCACACTGCCCGCACACTGCCCACACACTGCCCACACACTTCCCTCACACTGCCCACACACTGCCCACACACTGCCCTCACACTGCCCTCACACTGCCCACACACTGCCCACACACTGCCCTCACACTGCCCACACACTGCCCTCACACTGCCCACACACTGCCCTCACACTGCCATCACACTGCCCGCACACTGCCCTCACACTGCCCACACACTGCCCTCACACTGCCCTCACAATGCCCTCACACTGCCCACACACTGCCCACACACTGTCCACACACTGCCCACACACTGCCCACACACTGCCCACACACTGCCCACACACTTCCCTCACACTGCCCGCACACTGCCCTCACACTGCCCACACACTGCCCTCACACTGCCCTCACACTGTCCACACACTGCCCGCACACTGCCCGCACACTACCCGCACACTGCCCTCACACTGCCCTCACACTGCCCACACACTTCCCACACACTGCCCTCACACTGCCCACACACTGCCCGCACACTGCCCTCACACTGCCCGCACACTGTCCACACACTGCCCACACACTGCCCTCACACTGCCCTCACACTGTCCACACACTGCCCGCACACTGCCCGCACACTACCCGCACACTGCCCTCACACTGCCCTCACACTGCCCACACACTTCCCAAACACTGCCCTCACACTGCCCACACACTGCCCTCACACTGCCCTCACACTGCCCACACACTGTCCACACACTGCCCACACACTGCCCACACACTGCCCACACACTGCCCACACACTGCCCACACACTTCCCTCACACTGTCCGCACACTGCCCTCACACTGCCCACACACTGCCCTCACACTGCCCTCACACTGCCCGCACACTGCCCTCACACTGCCCACACACTGCCCTCACACTGCCCTCACACTGCCCTCACACTGCCCACACACTGTCCACACACTGCCCACACACTGCCCACACACTGCCCACACACTTCCCTCACACTGCCCGCACACTGCCCCCACACTGCCCACACACTGCCCTCACACTGCCCTCACACTGTCCACACACTGCCCGCACACTGCCCGCACACTACCCGCACACTGCCCTCACACTGCCCTCACACTGCCCACACACTTCCCACACACTGCCCTCACACTGCCCACACACTGCCCGCACACTGCCCTCACACTGCCCGCACACTGCCCGCACACTGCCCACACACTGCCCACACACTTCCCTCACACTGCCCACACACTGCCCACACACTGCCCACACACTGCCCTCACACTGCCCTCACACTGCCCACACACTGCCCACACACTGCCCTCACACTGCCCACACACTGCCCACACACTGCCCACACACTGCCCTCACACTGCCCTCACACTGCCCACAAACTGCCCACACACTGCCCTCACACTGCCCTCACACTTCCCACATACTGCCCACACACTGCCCTCACACTGTCCTCACACACTGCCCACACACTGCCCACACACTGCCCTCACACTGTCCTCACACACTGCCCTCACACTGCCCACACACTGCCCTCACACTTCCCTCACACTGCCCGCACACTGCCCGCACACTGCCCTCACACTGCCCACACACTGCCCGCACACTGCCCTCACACTGCCCTCACACTGCCCGCACACTGCCCTCACACTGCCCACACACTGCCCGCACACTGCCCTCACACTGCCCTCACACTGCCCACACACTTCCCTCACACTGCCCACACACTGCCCGCACACTGCCCTCACACTGCCCACACACTGCCCACACACTGCCCACACACTGCCCTCACACTGCCCTCACACTGCCCACACACTGCCCACACACTGCACACACTGCCCTCACACTGCCCACACACTGCCCACACACTGCCCTCACACTTCCCTCACACTGCCCACACTCTGCCCTCACACTGCCCTCACACTGCCCAAACACTGCCCTCACACTGCCCTCACACTGCCCTCACACTGCCCTCACACTGCCCGCACACTGCCCTCACACTGCCCACACACTTCCCTCACACTGCCCACACACTGCCCACACACTGCCCACACACTGCCCACACACTGCCCTCACACTGCCCACACACTGTCCACACACTGCCCACACACTGCCCACACACTGCCCACACACTGCCCTCACACTGCCCACACACTGTCCACACACTGCCCACACACAGTCCACACACTGCCCACACACTGCCCTCACACTGCCCACACACGGCCCTCACACTGCCCACACAATGTCCTCACACACTGCCCTCACACTGTCCACACACTGCCCGCACACTGCCCTCACACTGCCCACACACTGCCCTCACACTGCCCTCACACTGTCCACACACTGCCCGCACACTGCCCGCACACTACCCGCACACTGCCCTCACACTGCCCTCACACTGCCCACACACTTCCCACACACTGCCCTCACACTGCCCACACACTGCCCGCACACTGCCCTCACACTGCCCGCACACTGCCCGCACACTGCCCACACACTGCCCACACACTTCCCTCACACTGCCCACACACTGCCCACACACTGCCCTCACACTGCCCTCACACTGCCCACACACTGCCCACACACTGCCCTCACACTGCCCACACACTGCCCTCACACTGCCCACACACTGCCCTCACACTGCCATCACACTGCCCGCACACTGCCCTCACACTGCCCACACACTGCCCTCACACTGCCCTCACAATGCCCTCACACTGCCCACACACTGCCCACACACTGTCCACACACTGCCCACACACTGCCCACACACTGCCCACACACTGCCCACACACTTCCCTCACACTGCCCGCACACTGCCCTCACACTGCCCACACACTGCCCTCACACTGCCCTCACACTGTCCACACACTGCCCGCACACTGCCCGCACACTACCCGCACACTGCCCTCACACTGCCCTCACACTGCCCACACACTTCCCACACACTGCCCTCACACTGCCCACACACTGCCCGCACACTGCCCTCACACTGCCCGCACACTGTCCACACACTGCCCACACACTGCCCTCACACTGCCCTCACACTGTCCACACACTGCCCGCACACTGCCCGCACACTACCCGCACACTGCCCTCACACTGCCCTCACACTGCCCACACACTTCCCAAACACTGCCCTCACACTGCCCACACACTGCCCTCACACTGCCCTCACACTGCCCACACACTGTCCACACACTGCCCACACACTGCCCACACACTGCCCACACACTGCCCACACACTGCCCACACACTTCCCTCACACTGTCCGCACACTGCCCTCACACTGCCCACACACTGCCCTCACACTGCCCTCACACTGCCCGCACACTGCCCTCACACTGCCCACACACTGCCCTCACACTGCCCTCACACTGCCCTCACACTGCCCACACACTGTCCACACACTGCCCACACACTGCCCACACACTGCCCACACACTTCCCTCACACTGCCCGCACACTGCCCCCACACTGCCCACACACTGCCCTCACACTGCCCTCACACTGTCCACACACTGCCCGCACACTGCCCGCACACTACCCGCACACTGCCCTCACACTGCCCTCACACTGCCCACACACTTCCCACACACTGCCCTCACACTGCCCACACACTGCCCGCACACTGCCCTCACACTGCCCGCACACTGCCCGCACACTGCCCACACACTGCCCACACACTTCCCTCACACTGCCCACACACTGCCCACACACTGCCCACACACTGCCCTCACACTGCCCTCACACTGCCCACACACTGCCCACACACTGCCCTCACACTGCCCACACACTGCCCACACACTGCCCACACACTGCCCTCACACTGCCCTCACACTGCCCACAAACTGCCCACACACTGCCCTCACACTGCCCTCACACTTCCCACATACTGCCCACACACTGCCCTCACACTGTCCTCACACACTGCCCACACACTGCCCACACACTGCCCTCACACTGTCCTCACACACTGCCCTCACACTGCCCACACACTGCCCTCACACTTCCCTCACACTGCCCGCACACTGCCCGCACACTGCCCTCACACTGCCCACACACTGCCCGCACACTGCCCTCACACTGCCCTCACACTGCCCGCACACTGCCCTCACACTGCCCACACACTGCCCGCACACTGCCCTCACACTGCCCTCACACTGCCCACACACTTCCCTCACACTGCCCACACACTGCCCGCACACTGCCCTCACACTGCCCACACACTGCCCACACACTGCCCACACACTGCCCTCACACTGCCCTCACACTGCCCACACACTGCCCACACACTGCACACACTGCCCTCACACTGCCCACACACTGCCCACACACTGCCCTCACACTTCCCTCACACTGCCCACACTCTGCCCTCACACTGCCCTCACACTGCCCAAACACTGCCCTCACACTGCCCTCACACTGCCCTCACACTGCCCTCACACTGCCCGCACACTGCCCTCACACTGCCCACACACTTCCCTCACACTGCCCACACACTGCCCACACACTGCCCACACACTGCCCACACACTGCCCTCACACTGCCCACACACTGTCCACACACTGCCCACACACTGCCCACACACTGCCCACACACTGCCCTCACACTGCCCACACACTGTCCACACACTGCCCACACACAGTCCACACACTGCCCACACACTGCCCTCACACTGCCCACACACGGCCCTCACACTGCCCACACAATGTCCTCACACACTGCCCTCACACTGTCCACACACTGCCCTCACACTGCCCTCACACTGCCCACACACTGTCCACACACTGCCCACACACTGCCCACACACTGCCCACACACTGCCCACACACTTCCCGCACACTGCCCTCACACTGCCCACACACTGCCCTCACACTGCCCTCACACTGCCCGCACACTGCCCTCACACTGCCCACACACTGCCCTCACACTGCCCTCACACTGCCCTCACACTGCCCACACACTGTCCACACACTGCCCACACACTGCCCACACACTGCCCACACACTGCCCACACACTGCCCTCACACTGCCCACACACTGTCCACACACTGCCCACACACCGCCCACACACTGCCCACACACTGCCCACACACTTCCCACATACTGCCCACACACTGCCCTCACACTGTCCTCACACACTGCCCACACACTGCCCACACACTGCCCTCACACTGTCCTCACACACTGCCCTCACACTGCCCACACACTGTCCACACACTGCCCACACACTGCCCACACACTGCCCACACACTGCCCACACACTGCCCACACACTGCCCTCACACTGCCCTCACACTGCCCACACACTGCCCACACACTGCCCGCACACTGCCCTCACACTGCCCTCACACTGCCCACACACTTCCCACACACTGCCCACACACTGCCCACACACTGCCCTCACACTGCCCACACACTGTCCACACACTGCCCACACACTGCCCACACACTGCCCACACACTGCCCTCACACTGCCCACACACTGTCCACACACTGCCCACACACTGTCCACACACTGCCCACACACTGCCCTCACACTGCCCACACACTGCCCTCACACTGCCCACACAATGTCCTCACACACTGCCCTCACACTGTCCACACACTGCCCTCACACTGCCCTCGCACTGCCCACACACTGTCCACACACTGCCCACACACTGCCCACACACTGCCCACACACTGCCCACACACTTCCCTCACACTGCCCGCACACTGCCCTCACACTGCCCACACACTGCCCTCACACTGCCATCACACTGCCCGCACACTGCCCTCACACTGCCCACACACTGCCCTCACACTGCCCTCACACTGCCCTCACACTGCCCACACACTGTCCACACACTGCCCACAGACTGCCCACACACTGCCCACACACTGCCCACACACTTCCCTCACACTGCCCGCACACTGCCCTCACACTGCCCACACACTGCCCTCACACTGCCCTCACACTGTCCACACACTGCCCGCACACTGCCCGCACACTACCCGCACACTGCCCTCACACTGCCCTCACACTGCCCACACACTTCCCACACACTGCCCTCACACTGCCCACACACTGCCCGCACACTGCCCTCACACTGCCCGCACACTGTCCACACACTGCCCACACACTGCCCTCACACTGCCCTCACACTGTCCACACACTGCCCGCACACTGCCCGCACACTACCCGCACACTGCCCTCACACTGCCCTCACACTGCCCACACACTTCCCACACACTGCCCTCACACTGCCCACACACTGCCCTCACACTGCCCTCACACTGCCCACACACTGTCCACACACTGCCCACACACTGCCCACACACTGCCCACACACTGCCCACACACTTCCCTCACACTGTCCGCACACTGCCCTCACACTGCCCACACACTGCCCTCACACTGCCCTCACACTGCCCGCACACTGCCCTCACACTGCCCACACACTGCCCTCACACTGCCCTCACACTGCCCTCACACTGCCCACACACTGTCCACACACTGCCCACACACTGCCCACACACTGCCCACACACTGCCCACACACTTCCCTCACACTGCCCGCACACTGCCCTCACACTGCCCACACACTGCCCTCACACTGCCCTCACACTGTCCACACACTGCCCGCACACTGCCCGCACACTACCCGCACACTGCCCTCACACTGCCCTCACACTGCCCACACACTTCCCACACACTGCCCTCACACTGCCCACACACTGCCCGCACACTGCCCTCACACTGCCCGCACACTGCCCGCACACTGCCCACACACTGCCCACACACTTCCCTCACACTGCCCACACACTGCCCACACACTGCCCACACACTGCCCTCACACTGCCCTCACACTGCCCACACACTGCCCACACACTGCCCTCACACTGCCCACACACTGCCCTCACACTGCCCACACACTGCCCTCACACTGCCATCACACTGCCCGCACACTGCCCTCACACTGCCCACACACTGCCCTCACACTGCCCTCACAATGCCCTCACACTGCCCACACACTGCCCACACACTGTCCACACACTGCCCACACACTGCCCACACACTGCCCACACACTGCCCACACACTTCCCTCACACTGCCCGCACACTGCCCTCACACTGCCCACACACTGCCCTCACACTGCCCTCACACTGTCCACACACTGCCCGCACACTGCCCGCACACTCCCCGCACACTGCCCTCACACTGCCCTCACACTGCCCACACACTTCCCACACACTGCCCTCACACTGCCCACACACTGCCCGCACACTGCCCTCACACTGCCCGCACACTGTCCACACACTGCCCACACACTGCCCTCACACTGCCCTCACACTGTCCACACACTGCCCGCACACTGCCCGCACACTACCCGCACACTGCCCTCACACTGCCCTCACACTGCCCACACACTTCCCAAACACTGCCCTCACACTGCCCACACACTGCCCTCACACTGCCCTCACACTGCCCACACACTGTCCACACACTGCCCACACACTGCCCACACACTGCCCACACACTGCCCACACACTGCCCACACACTTCCCTCACACTGTCCGCACACTGCCCTCACACTGCCCACACACTGCCCTCACACTGCCCTCACACTGCCCGCACACTGCCCTCACACTGCCCACACACTGCCCTCACACTGCCCTCACACTGCCCTCACACTGCCCACACACTGTCCACACACTGCCCACACACTGCCCACACACTGCCCACACACTTCCCTCACACTGCCCGCACACTGCCCTCACACTGCCCACACACTGCCCTCACACTGCCCTCACACTGTCCACACACTGCCCGCACACTGCCCGCACACTACCCGCACACTTCCCACACACTGCCCTCACACTGCCCACACACTGCCCGCACACTGCCCTCACACTGCCCGCACACTGCCCGCACACTGCCCACACACTGCCCACACACTTCCCTCACACTGCCCACACACTGCCCACACACTGCCCACACACTGCCCTCACACTGCCCTCACACTGCCCACACACTGCCCACACACTGCCCTCACACTGCCCACACACTGCCCACACACTGCCCACACACTGCCCTCACACTGCCCACACACTGCCCACACACTGCCCTCACACTGCCCTCACACTTCCCACATACTGCCCACACACTGCCCTCACACTGTCCTCACACACTGCCCACACACTGCCCTCACACTGTCCTCACACACTGCCCTCACACTGCCCACACACTGCCCTCACACTTCCCTCACACTGCCCGCACACTGCCCGCACACTGCCCTCACACTGCCCACACACTGCCCGCACACTGCCCTCACACTGCCCTCACACTGCCCGCACACTGCCCTCACACTGCCCACACACTGCCCGCACACTGCCCTCACACTGCCCTCACACTGCCCACACACTTCCCTCACACTGCCCACACACTGCCCGCACACTGCCCTCACACTGCCCACACACTGCCCACACACTGCCCACACACTGCCCTCACACTGCCCTCACACTGCCCACACACTGCCCACACACTGCCCACACACTGCCCTCACACTGCCCACACACTGCCCACACACTGCCCTCACACTTCCCTCACACTGCCCACACTCTGCCCTCACACTGCCCTCACACTGCCCAAACACTGCCCTCACACTGCCCTCACACTGCCCTCACACTGCCCTCACACTGCCCGCACACTGCCCTCACACTGCCCACACACTTCCCTCACACTGCCCACACACTGCCCACACACTGCCCACACACTGCCCACACACTGCCCTCACACTGCCCACACACTGTCCACACACTGCCCACACACTGCCCACACACTGCCCACACACTGCCCTCACACTGCCCACACACTGTCCACACACTGCCCACACACAGTCCACACACTGCCCACACACTGCCCTCACACTGCCCACACACTGCCCTCACACTGCCCACACAATGTCCTCACACACTGCCCTCACACTGTCCACACACTGCCCTCACACTGCCCTCACACTGCCCACACACTGTCCACACACTGCCCACACACTGCCCACACACTGCCCACACACTGCCCACACACTTCCCGCACACTGCCCTCACACTGCCCACACACTGCCCTCACACTGCCCTCACACTGCCCGCACACTGCCCTCACACTGCCCACACACTGCCCTCACACTGCCCTCACACTGCCCTCACACTGCCCACACACTGTCCACACACTGCCCACACACTGCCCACACACTGCCCACACACTGCCCACACACTTCCCTCACACTGCCCGCACACTGCCCTCACACTGCCCACACACTGCCCTCACACTGCCCTCACACTGTCCACACACTGCCCGCACACTGCCCGCACACTACCCGCACACTGCCCTCACACTGCCCTCACACTGCCCACAAACTTCCCACACACTGCCCTCACACTGCCCACACACTTGCCGCACACTGCCCTCACACTGCCCGCACACTGTCCACACACTGCCCACACACTGCCCTCACACTGCCCTCACACTGTCCACACACTGCCCGCACACTGCCCGCACACTACCCGCACACTGCCCTCACACTGCCCTCACACTGCCCACACACTTCCCACACACTGCCCACACACTGCCCACACACTGCCCTCACACTGCCCTCACACTGCCCACACACTGTCCACACACTGCCCACACACTGCCCACACACTGCCCACACACTGCCCACACACTGTCCGCACACTGCCCTCACACTGCCCACACACTGCCCTCACACTGCCCTCACACTGCCCGCACACTGCCCTCACACTGCCCACACACTGCCCTCACACTGCCCTCACACTGCCCTCACACTGCCCACACACTGTCCAAACACTGCCCACACACTGCCCACACACTGCCCACACACTGCCCACACACTTCCCTCACACTGCCCGCACACTGCCCTCACACTGCCCACACACTGCCCTCACACTGTCCACACACTGCCCGCACACTGCCCGCACACTACCCGCACACTGCCCTCACACTGCCCTCACACTGCCCACACACTTCCCACACACAACCCACACACTGCCCACACACTGCCCTCACACTGCCCACACACTGTCCACACACTGCCCACACACTGCCCACACACTGCCCACACACTGCCCTCACACTGCCCACACACTGTCCACACACTGCCCACACACTGTCCACACACTGCCCACACACTGCCCTCACACTGCCCACACACTGCCCTCACACTGCCCACACAATGTCCTCACACACTGCCCTCACACTGTCCACACACTGCCCTCACACTGCCCTCACACTGCCCACACACTGTCCACACACTGCCCACACACTGCCCATACACTGCCCACACACTGCCCACACACTTCCCACACACTGCCCTCACACTGCCCACACAATGTCCTCACACACTGCCCTCACACTGTCCACACACTGCCCTCACACTGCCCTCACACTGCCCACACACTGTCCACACACTGCCCACACACTGCCCATACACTGCCCACACACTGCCCTCACACTGCCCTCACACTGCCCGCACACTACCCGCACACTGCCCTCACACTGCCCTCACACTGCCCACACACTTCCCACACACTGCCCACACACTGCCCACACACTGCCCTCACACTGCCCTCACACTGCCCACACACTGTCCACACACTGCCCACACACTGCCCACACACTGCCCACACACTGCCCACACACTGTCCGCACACTGCCCTCACACTGCCCACACACTGCCCTCACACTGCCCTCACACTGCCCGCACACTGCCCTCACACTGCCCACACACTGCCCTCACACTGCCCTCACACTGCCCTCACACTGCCCACACACTGTCCACACACTGCCCACACACTGCCCACACACTGCCCACACACTGCCCACACACTTCCCTCACACTGCCCGCACACTGCCCTCACACTGCCCACACACTGCCCTCACACTGTCCACACACTGCCCGCACACTGCCCGCACACTACCCGCACACTGCCCTCACACTGCCCTCACACTGCCCACACACTTCCCACACACAACCCACACACTGCCCACACACTGCCCTCACACTGCCCACACACTGTCCACACACTGCCCACACACTGCCCACACACTGCCCTCACACTGCCCACACACTGTCCACACACTGCCCACACACTGTCCACACACTGCCCACACACTGCCCTCACACTGCCCACACACTGCCCTCACACTGCCCACACAATGTCCTCACACACTGCCCTCACACTGTCCACACACTGCCCTCACACTGCCCTCACACTGCCCACACACTGTCCACACACTGCCCACACACTGCCCACAAACTGCCCACACACTGCCCACACACTTCCCTCACACTGCCCGGACACTGCCCTCACACTGCCCACACACTGCCCTCACACTGCCCTCACACTGCCCGCACACTGCCCTCACACTGCCCACACACTGCCCTCACACTGCCCTCACACTGCCCTCACACTGCCCACACACTGTCCACACACTGCCCACACACTGCCCACACACTGCCCACACACTGCCCACACACTTCCCTCACACTGCCCGCACACTGCCCTCACACTGCCCACACACTGCCCTCACACTGCCCTCACACTGTCCACACACTGCCCGCACACTGCCCGCACACTACCCGCACACTGCCCTCACACTGCCCTCACACTGCCCACACACTTCCCACACACTGCCCTCACACTGCCCACACACTGCCCGCACACTGCCCTCACACTGCCCGCACACTGTCCACACACTGCCCACACACTGCCCTCACACTGTCCACACACTGCCCACACACTGCCCTCACACTGCCATCACACTGCCCGCACACTGCCCTCACACTGCCCACACACTGCCCTCACACTGCCCTCACAATGCCCTCACACTGCCCACACACTGCCCACACACTGTCCACACACTGCCCACACACTGCCCACACACTGCCCACACACTGCCCACACACTTCCCTCACACTGCCCGCACACTGCCCTCACACTGCCCACACACTGCCCTCACACTGCCCTCACACTGTCCACACACTGCCCGCACACTGCCCGCACACTACCCGCACACTGCCCTCACACTGCCCTCACACTGCCCACACACTTCCCACACACTGCCCTCACACTGCCCACACACTGCCCGCACACTGCCCTCACACTGCCCGCACACTGTCCACACACTGCCCACACACTGCCCTCACACTGCCCTCACACTGTCAACACACTGCCCGCACACTGCCCGCACACTACCCGCACACTGCCCTCACACTGCCCTCACACTGCCCACACACTTCCCACACACTGCCCTCACACTGCCCACACACTGCACTCACACTGCCCTCACACTGCCCACACACTGTCCACACACTGCCCACACACTGCCCACACACTGCCCACACACTGCCCACACACTGCCCACACACTTCCCTCACACTGTCCGCACACTGCCCTCACACTGCCCACACACTGCCCTCACACTGCCCGCACACTGCCCTCACACTGCCCACACACTGCCCTCACACTGCCCTCACACTGCCCTCACACTGCCCACACACTGTCCACACACTGCCCACACACTGCCCACACACTGCCAACACACTTC